>NW_026859763.1:0-211066 GCF_026571515.1 Ruditapes philippinarum
TCCTTACATTAACATTAACATTGGTACTAATGGATGGAATTCAAAATCTAGTAGAAAGAAAACTATAATGTATAAACTTTATTATAGATACTATTATTAGCCAGTTACACTGTGTATAAACATCTATAATCTGTACATTAATCGATACATGTATTAAAATTTATAAATTTAAATGCAAGTCTCATCAATCATAACTCTAAGTCTTTAAATATATAAATACACATTATATCCATATACTAAGATACACATGTATGCACATTACATTTATAATTCCCAGTTTCCATTTAAAATAAATATAACAGCCTATTAACATTGGTACTTGGATGGAATTCATAATCTTGTAGAAAGAAAACTATAATGTATAGTATTAAAGTATAAAAATCTCAAATATTCTATATCATATAATAAAGATTGAGTTGTGTGAGTGTCTAAACATTAAATGCATATATCTTACAGTAACAAATACTGTCCCTCCTAACCTTCCATAAGACTTTACTATATAAATAACTGCATATATATCAAGTGTTTAAAATTGATAACTTCAGGATCTTATCCTTTCTCTGTTTTAATATATGCACAGGAGCACCTAATGTTCTACCTTTCATTTTTACCAAATGTTATTTTATTATTAACAATTTAAATACAAACACATAGAAAATAATAATAAGCTTCACATAGTGATTAGAATATTCCTGTAGCAGAATACCTATAGGTATGTAGGCCTACTTACTGAACAAACTAGAAAAATTCAGTCTAAGGTATATAAAGCCAATATAAAAATCTATCAATATTCACTCCTCAGGGCTTCTACGCTTTTGATAACCTTACAACTTGTAAATGTTAAACAACAAAAAAAGTAAGTAATACCTAAGATAGATAGAAAAGAACAAATAATTTAGTGAATATGAGTTACTTCCCCTTAAAATAGAGAAAACCTGAAACCCAAATGAAAACCCTAAACGGCAAAATTATGAAATGTTGCAGGCTCAGTTTTATTAAGCCATGCACAAAATTTAGATGGCCATGTGTCAGCAGTAATTGCAGAAAAACGGATAGCTTTCAACATCCGGATACTGGTACACTTTGTAAAAACAATCATTCTGTGCAATAGATAAACGTAATATGGACAAAACCAATAGGAGAATCGTTCACAGCATTTCCATTATCTATCCTAATACTCATTGAACGTCCTTCTTGAAGGAAAATTTTGAAAATATATAAATGAATGCCATGCATATAGACCACAACGATATTCGAAATCCGGGTTTTAGTATATTGCCAATAAAGCTAATGTTCTTTAATTGTTTTTAAATAACGCGTTTACAGAAAATGTATTTTTTTTTATAATTATACAGATCTTTATTATAACTGTTATAGATAGTTTACAATGTTTCTTTTTTCAAAACACTTTTAAGCCAAATTAAATTTAACTGCATTTCTAACAACATATACTTAGTAAGTCGCACCCACACTGTGAGAGTTAATACGGCGACTTGGTTTCTTTACTTGTATGTGACATCTGCATTATTTTGAGGCTAGAGCTGGCACCTTAGGAACAACACCTTGAGTAAGAAGCTCAATTATATTATACTTAGAATATATCATAAAATGATAGCACAGTGTTATAATAATGCTGTGACTTACGGTGGGTTATCTAGTTGAAAAGGCTTGACAGTCATAACAATACATCGGCATTGATGGCTTAAAGTCCCTTCCTGTTCCTCATCATGTGCTAATACAACAGCTTCCTGGGCCGGTAAGCATTTTTGTGTGATCTAAAAATAATTACAAGTGAAATTCCGACTATGTATAATGAGTTGATGCTTTTTTTCATTTTTTATTTCTTAACACATTATGTCATAGATTTCACAAAAGTTTATGTCTGTTTGTTCTAAGTTTATCTTTTGAGATATACCATGTAAGTTGTTTGTCGTTTGCCGTTGTCCACATTGTCTTTAAATGAACTAAACAGACAAAATTATATAAAAAGAATCAGCTGAATTTTCTTTTTCTTTAGAATATAGATTTTATGGAGTAAATATAATATTTATTTTTATATCAATTCAGAACATTGTTCTAATTATTACAGCATTTGTCTATTGTATTTAGTATCTTTATCTCGTGTTAATATTGACCTCATTTCAGGGTCAAAGTGCTGAAGCATTAATACTTACAAAGTATTGATAGAGATATATTTTTTTAACTTACTACTTTTTAAAAGTCACATTTTTAAGTTATCACTGTACAGATAATTATAAAATCGGATAAGAATAGTTGCACTTCAGTTAACGAAATTGCCTGTTTCGTGTAAGACACATCAGGGTCAGCATGGTCTTCTAGTTGTTTGAGTTTTTTTATCCAAAAGGAACGTGTAGTAACAGTAATTTAAAACAGATGGAATATAAACACACACTGTATTATCTGGTTGATTAACTTATCATTTTATAATATACTGAAAGAAAAAAGTTAGCAAGTTTTTCACACCTATTATTTTTTATTTTTGAGCTTTCGAATGAAGACGTTTTTATATGTAAATGATGTACTTATCGATGCTCTTTACACATCTGTTGTGTTTGTTCGAAACCGTGTATTTTATCAGCGAAGCGTAAGAAACTCGAATATCACGTGCAACGTAAGCACGGCAATTTCGGTAGCGTGTAGAGTCGAGTAATGTACCTCATTGTTTTGAGCTGTTACCACAAACAAAATAACCAGTTTAAAACTCGAAGAAATTCAAATGGGGAGTCGCCAAGGAATGACGTTAGAAGAACGTCAAAGAGCTGTAGGTATGCTCCACGCTGGTATGACGGCAAGAGCTGTCGCTCGGCATTTCAATCGCCATGAGTCTACAATTAGTCGCCTTAGAAACCGTCTGAGGCAAACAGGACGAGTCAACGACAGACCCAGATCAGGCAGACCACGGAAAACAACGCCACGCGAAGACCGTCACATCACGACGCTTTCTCGACGTAACCGGTTTATGTCCAGTGGGAAGATAGCCCGAGATCTCATGAATACTACTGGGACAAGGGTGTGCCTCAGAACCGTGAGAAATAGGCTTCGCGCGACAAGGCACACTAGATACTGAACTCCTTGTGAATTTTGACGCCTTACCCCTAACGTCTTTCAGGCTGTACAGTGAGCTAAGGCAAGAGGGTTTTGACAATTAATTGTTACAAACTTATTGAAAACTAAATTCTTTATTCAATTATGTACTTGGTTTATGTCAAATGGGTATAGTTTCAATAAACCAGTGAAATATTTCCGAACTTGCTAAACTTTTTTCTCTCAGTATAATTGTATGAAAGTAGTTAAGCAAAGATGCATTGTTTACAAAAAAATAAATAGAGTGATATCATGCTTATTTTTGTCTATGTCAAGTTGTGGTGGATACGTTATATATATTTCAAAAGATTGACTTTTATCTGGGTGATTTGCCAATAACCAATAATAAAGAAAAATATTAAAGATATAATATAAAAATACTACCTATTATAAAGACTGTCACTCTCTTTTAAAAATTGAACGCTTATGATATATTCCGAACAATATTTGTTGGAATGCCCGTGGATAACGTGGATTTTTTATATTTTTTTACAATTTAAGCGATCTGTTTATGATGCGCTACCACCATTTACAATTGGAAGAACATAATCTCACTTTAAGCTAAATACAGATGGGTTTGAAAGTATTGCTTTCAACAAAAAAATCCACAAGAATATCATTCTCATTTAACAACTGATTTATATCATTGATTTATTAGAGAAGGTAATCATAAAAAGGCTAGAATAGAGTAGCAGTGATACTGTTATTGAGATGAAGAAATGGCAATATTGTGGATGTAACCTTAGATAACTGAAAACTCCTCTTTTAGTTTGAGATTTTACGTTTTTATCTTATGTCGTATTAGATTAGATGTATTAACAATGATTAAACTTCTACAAGCTTACATCATTTAGTTTATACAGATTTATTTAAGTTCGATTTTGTTGGAAGCTATAAGCTTATTGAAACACCCTCGAATCCGTTCCTGGAACCAACCAGTACTAAGCAATGAATGTAAAGTTTCTTGCTCAAGGAAACAACGGCTTGCTCCTGACAGGGTTTTAACCCACGCGGTCAGCAATCCTTAGATTACTAGTCCGACGCGTTAACCACTCGGCCACGCTGCCATTCAAGCTTACATTATTTCACACAGTCATTATGGAAACGCCTTTTTATCAAATACAATGATCTCAATCTAATATATGTTTGCAATTATTTCCTTACTTACATTTTGTTGACAGGTGTACTTTCTGTCTTTGAGTAATTTAAAAATGCCATCCTCGAGATTTTCAGTTACTTCATTTATATATGAGTATATCAGCAATCCGTCAAGTCTAGAAAATACAACATTCGTTCTACTTCTAGCATAACAAAAATGTGACTTATTAAATAACACATTGTGATATCATTTTTTTTTCAAACAGACCTATAAATCAGATATGTTATGTAATTATATACAAAATGTTATTCAATATAACTTCTTAATTGGTGTCACAAAATTCTTGTTTTAAAGCGACCAACATTCTTTCTCAAAAAGTTTAAGAATTTCAATTCTTTTACAGTAAAATCGCGACACTGTACATTTATTATTAAGAATTATTTTGAATTGCAATTTTAATGTCAAAAAGGATAACGTGCCAAACACTACTGTGATACTTTACTACAATCGTTCTTATGTATGTTGTATTTCAGTATGTAAACGATGATATTTTTAAGTATAAATGAGATTGTTTTGCCATATATCTTTGATATGTATACACCGATGTGCCTTGTAAACTATGTGTTTATACAGAATACAATTAACCGAGCTTGATGTAATTTAATATATGCAAAATTAGAAATACGTACTGTTTATTAAAATCATAATTATGAGATATCGTGTGTACTTTCCCCTCTGTTCTTACTTTACTGAAATCACATTCAACTTCTGTATTACCTGAAACAAACAAAACAATATATGAAACGGAAGATCGTTCAATGATTATAACAAAGCACATACAATTGCTTTTTTGGGGGAGGGGGTATGATAAAGTGCATAATCCCTAGCAACCAGCACCGGCTTAAGCGGCCAACTCTTAATCAGTTGGCAACAAACCAAATTTTCATTTCCTCTTTACATTACATTCAACCTATTCAGTTCTTCAAAGCAATTTAAAGATATTTGTGGAATATTGTCACCCGTTTTAAAACATTGCCTCACGCTATAATCACCAATCGCAACTTTTCGGCCCTTTCTTCGGATAAGGACCTTGAACACAATATTATGAATACAGGAAACGGGATTTTGGTCTACCTACGCTGTGAAACTGAACGTGTAAACAAATACTAATTTATTGTTGGGAGTTGTTGACAAGTTTTTATCTAATATATCAAGTAAATGCCGATCTAATATTTATAATAAGTAAATTCATAGATATAATAGTAAACAGTACATTATTTTTATACTTATTATTATTGAAGTAGAAACCAAAAGTACAACATGCCAACCTGTTGAAATTAAGTCGGATGTGTTTAAAAGTGAACATCAGAGGTTATATTCAAATAACAACAGCTGTCGGTAGGACAGCACGCTCGACTATTCTAAGTGCTTGATAGTAAAAGAGCCTGGATAATGTTAATTTTTTTAACTTCACAAAAGGGCTATTTTTTTTTTATAAATTCATATTATAGGCCTTAGAGAGAGTCTAATTATACAGTATTGGCTTGACTATTCGGAAGGTAATGTCACGAGGGTGTTTAATTGAGTATAATAATACTAATTACCTATGAATACATAAATTTGACAGAAAAGGTACAAAGGCTTGTTATTAAGATGTTATATCAAGTAAATAACTGCTTTATTATTATGAATGCATAAAATTGTCCCAAAAAAGGCACAAACCCTTCAGTAGTTATTGAGATAACAGCTTACAAGCAAAACTTTACCAAGAATGTCTAAGTTGAAAAAGGGGAGAAAAATCAGCCTAAATGCAAGATAGAATTATGGATCTTTGTCAGTGACCTACAATTATGACCCTAAATGCATATGTGAAGTTTTAAATAAATATCTTTAATAGTTATTGAGATATTTAAAACTTGCATGTAAACATTAACCAAGAGACTAAGTAGAAAAGGGGATATGAATCAGCCTTAATGCAAGATAGAGTTATGGAACGGTCAGTGACATACAATTATGATCCTCCAATTATGACCCTAAGTGCATGTGTAAAGTGTCAAGTAAATATATTTGAAGACCTTTAACCTTTAACCAAAATTTCTAAGTTTCAAAGTGGCAAATAATTATGCAAATATTGCAGGCAGAGTTATGCAATTTTGCAAACTGATGTACATTGTTACTATAAAAAGTATTTTAAATTTCAATTGAATATCAAGCAATAATTGAGATATTTGACTTTACAAAAAACTTTAACCAAAATTTCTAAGTTAAACAGGGGCATAATTATGTCAATATTGTAGGCAGAGTTATCCAACTTGTCAATCTTATGTAGCTTGTTACTATAAATAAGTATTGTAAGTTTCAATTGAATATCTCAAGTAATAATTGAGATATTTGACTTTACAAAAAACTTTAACCAAAATTTCTAAGTTAAAAAGGGGCATAATTCTGTCAATATTGTAGGCAGAGTTATCCAACTTGTCAATCTGATGTAGCTTGTTACTATAAATAAGTATTGTAAGTTTCAATTGAATATCTCAAGTAATAATTGAGATATTTGACTTTACAAAAAACTTTAACCAACGCAGACGCCGACGCGGACACTGACGCCGACGCCGGGGCGACTACAATAGCTCTCATATTCTTCGAATAGTCGAGCTAAAAATGGTTGTCAAACATATTTGTTGTCATAATTGTACTGAAACAAATTTTTTCCTTTGAATGTCAAATATATACATTCGTTTTACATTATCGAAGATTAAATTATCGGTTAGTGTTTACATCTGCAACCACGTGGTAGAACAACTTACATTTATATTATATTTGTATTGTTTCCGAGGTTATTATAGAAAATAGCCGAGGACGTTCCGATTGTATAATCATTTAGAAAATTCTATGTTACAGGTTAATTGAAACAAATACATGTTAATTCCTTTGACGATTGAATCACTCTTTTATACAATTACATTGCTACAAAACTTGGCATGTAACTCATCTTGGCTTAATCATAAGTGATGGTTATCAAGTATTTTTCTTTAAAAAATATCCCATTCATCCTTACTGGTAATCTAGCTTCTCTGTTTCGGTGAATGGAGATTCTACATTTATTCTTCGATTATTATTTAGAAAGTCGATATCTGAGTAATTCAAATCTAAAATGCCATACCTAATTTATAAAATCCACTCATTTGATAGCCTGCCGTCCAGATGTCGTTGCAGGAAGAATATTCTGGTGAAGGACAACGCTCTTCATCCGTCCTATCTTCGCAGTCAGGAAAATCATCACAAACTAGCCTACTTGGAATACATCGCACGTTATCGCAGTGAAAAGATCCAATATGACAACTATCTATAATGTGAGAATCGAAATATTACAAGTGGTTTATAATTAAATACTATTTATCATCAACAATTTAGTCCGTTGAAATATACGGGATTTTCCATGAGTGTGGGTTATTAATGAATCATGCAATATTAAGTAGAATATAAAAGTGAAAACGTTGACAGCAATTTTCTATGTTGACTTGTGTATACACAACACTTACGTATAGCCGGGAATAATTACACTAAAAATTTAAGACATTGAAAATTCGTGACCTGAGGGCATGTACGGGTAAACTAAGAAGTTAACCCGTTACTGTACTAAGTTGACTGTATGTTTACGTAATTGACAATGACCTACCACAGTTGTGTTCATCAGTCCCATCAATACATTGTTTAAAGGCATCACATCTCTGATCTTCTGGAATACATTGTCCATTAGAACAGCGGTATTCCGAATTCAGGCAAAGTGGGTGATCTATAGATACAAAAACAATGATTGTTGCCCAATAAATATACCTTTTAATATAAGCATGTAAAAGTAAATATATCAGTTCGTAACAAGTGATCAATGTAAGTTGTTTTCTTTATCTAGGGTGAGGATCTATTTTTACAGGTTTGACGTTGATGGCAGTACGTAAAATTTATTAAATTCACAAAATATACATACATGGATAACTTGTTATTTTGAAATCTATACGTTATCATCATCAAGTATTGTTACGAACAAAAAAGTTGAAAATGTGCAACATTTGTATATTGTGTTAGTATTGTATTAATTTGCTGATATGTTGTGTGTTCTTTTATGTGTTTTATGTGCATTTTTGTATGGTTTTACGTCGCACCATAACAATAGAGGTTATGTGAGGCATTTCCAGCTCTACTGGTGGAAAAGAAATACTTAAGGTGCCGTTCGATGCGTTATTAGGCAATGTTTTATTTGAATAACACATTATTGATTTAAACAGTTTACATTATTCAGGAACGGCAATACTAAGTTTCATTTACTTACCACAGCTTTCGTCAGATGAGTCCGGACAGTCGGAAATAAAGTCACAAACTTGACTGATATGAATGCAGCCTCCAGTTAAACATTCAAAATGATATTGAGAACAGTTGGAATTCTGACCTGTTATGAAAAATGAATGAAAAAAGTATTACGTTTTCGATTGAGATTTGATTTGAAGCAGAACTGAAGAATAAGAAAAGATTTAGACAAACAAAGAAATAAACTGTCACTTATTACGAACAACACATAATTAGCAGCGTATGCTAACATGCATTTAAACATAAGATACTGGATATTGTCTGCAATCTGTTCAATATAAACACTATATTTTTATTACTTTCCTTCCTTTAATTTATTTATTTATTAATTAAGAATCATAAACATTTATATTAGCATATACCATGGGCCTGGGAACATTCTCTTCTTTTATCTAAGTTTTTTGAGTCTTGTAGTTTCTTTGAAATTAAAGTAGGTAAACTGAATTAAGTTAGTCTTTTATTGCATAATAAACAATGTATTGAAACAGGATCAATTTTAGCCGTTGACGATATTGCAAACATTATCATCCTTGCCATTTTCAGTTTGTGAATACAGCTTTTGAAACGTCTAACAAAATTTTAAAATGTTGATGATTATTGGCATTAAATGTGGTTATAGTTAAGTGGTAAATTAGATTTTAGAACAACGGTAAATAAGACAAAAAAGTTTAACGAACTGTTGATTGCACAGTTCTTCTCATCAGAGGCATCCATACAATCAATCACACCATCACATCTTGCAATAATCAAAACCCATTCATGACTTTCACAATGGAACAATATTTCACTTGACATTAAAGGCTCTACCTCGGGTATAATCATAGTTGTTAATAATTTATGCTCTGAAAATAAAACAATTCCACATATATATTTGATTAAACTGCGAACATTTAACATGATGAAGAAACTTATGCTCCAAATAATGGTCGTTAGCCATCAAAACATACAAATCATGGGATGACACCAAAATAACGAGTACAATAAAACTTACCACAAAATATCACCGAGCAAGAAACTAAACACCAATTACTTAGTTCTGGTGGTTTTACTTTCTATTAAATTGAACTGAAATAATGTTCGGACAACTAATGATCAATAAGTCAATAAGTAATTCCATGAAATTATATTATCCTAAAAGAAATAAATATAAGATATGTCCCATTTTCTCTTTGTTTGCATTACGTCATTTGGATACGGGTTTTAGCAATAAAGTCAAATTTTTTTTTCCTTTTAAAAAATTTGTAAATTAATTATTTTAAACCCCGAAAAGGGGGGTTTTGTACTTAATTAATATGAAAAAGAGTTAAAAATTTTTGTTGCTTTGCCTTCAGGGAGTAAAAAAACCCGCCCTGGTGGTTTACCTTTGTGAATTACCCTCGTCCGAAACATCCCCCAAATCAATTTTTCCCGTTACATTTGTTCGTATGGTATAAAAATTCCCTTTCAAAAAAAATGGTGTTCCATGCAAAAAAATGGATTGCCCGTATCTTTAAGTGGGATTTTTCTTTAAAAAAAAAAAACCGAAAAAAAAAGGGTACAATTTTTGGAGGAACCTTATTATTGTTATAATAGACAGAAAATAATACAAAATGATACAGAAATTAGTACTAAAATGTTTTTGTTTATTTTCAGTGCAGGTTATTACTGACAAGCAGTATTTTGTCTCACAGTCACATTTTTCCAAAAAGCTATCTTTATACAACAAAGCTGCCTGCAAAATGCATCTCCGCTTACTCCGCTTATTCCGCTTAACGTTGACAGACATAAATCTTCCACAACAAGCATTCCACTTCATCTACTTTTGTGTAAGCGTAGGTGCATTACAATGACATTTCGATGCACTCTATATTATGAAAAGTACTTTTTTCATTTGACTCTGAAAACATTGCTGAGGAGGGTATTTAATCAAATTGAACGTCATTTCCATGAACGAAGCTTGTCAACACACTTAAATATGGACCGGTCTATAATAGACACATTGTTTAAAATAATGATAGAAGCAACAGAAATGTGTCATTGTTCAAGAACAATATTTTTACCATGATATGTAGATATGTCATATATGATAATTATCTCACACTTACTGTCAACACTCGTATATAACTCTTTCATTTTTTTGTCACGTAATGGACTTGATACTATCAATATAATTAGTGGTAAAACAGACTTTTCATTATGGACCACTTCATATTAGAACAACACAAAAGAGCTACGTAATGTCGATCTCTTACTGTAAATGTGAATTGACTTTTGGCAGGAAGGTAAACTAAAATTAAAAAAAAATCTAGCCTTATTGTCTAAAAGTAAGATTGATAGTAGAATATGAATATTATTTTTGGCTTTTCCGATTGTAAATGTACACACATTAAAAGAGGTGAGTACTGAAGATACTCACTGTCAAACAAACAAGCCTCATGACGTGTCCCTGGATCAGTTGTAAAACACCACAGGTACCCTTCAGAGTATGGATCACGGCAAAAATTTCGTGCTTCCTCAATATTTCTATCTGGAAACTGTGAATCGGAAAACTTCTCGTGATCGTGAGGTGTTGTATCATTCCAATATTGACAATACTTGCCGGTGTATGTTTCATTATGTTTTCCTTCGTACGGGGAAATGGTTGAGAAACACCTGTCTGATGCAGTTTCTAAAAGCAGATTTATATGCAGTAAAACTGAATGTTAAAACTATAATTTATAATCACTTATCTCAGGAATGGAAGGGCAAATGAACCCCCACGATCAAATGGTTGAGTGCGAATGTTTTTAAACAACTCCATGTTATTAGACTTCGATATAAATGCAACTATATGAATTTATGAAGTAAAAAATATCCCACTTACCGAAAAAGAGACAATTTTCAATTTCTGTTTCAGCATCCGTTGTTCGGCACCAAAGAATACTCTCTCGAAACGGATCACGACAATAGTTTGACGCATCTGTGAGTGTCTCATCCGGGAACTGGGTGTCCTTAATAGTGTCGTCTCTCTTATGTGGATAGTCTGAGTTCCAGCGCTGACATGTTTTACCTGACACTGTTTTACTCAATTTTCCAGCATAATTATGAGGATCAAACTCGTCGTTACCTGAATGATGCACGCATGTATGTATATAGGCATAATAAGATAATTCGTATAATTTCTTTTCATTCCGTAATGCATTCATATACATTGTTTTTGTGAGGTTCTACGTTGCACTAACATAGTATAGGTCATATGGCGTCTTTCAAGGAATACTGGCGGGGGAAACCTCGGGTGACCTTGTACATTATTTCAGTCATAAATGGGCAACTGAGTAGAATATTCGATATTTCGTAAGCAAACTGGATAGCTTTTTTCATATGCAGAAAACGACGACACTTGCACAGCTCGAATCAACAGGAGTGACCAGCAAGTGGTTTGAAAGCAACGACCTTAACCGCTCGGACAGACATGGAAGCCCCACATTTGTACATACATACCTTTATTTCCAATTATGCGTTCATATATGCAACAATTGGTAACCTTTCATTATACAACTGCAAACTTTGCAAAGAAACAGATATTATTGATTGTACGATTAAATATATATTTATTTTTTTTATATTTTCATTGCTGATTTCCTTGGAACATAAGTATGTCATTAGTCTATCATGTAAGAAAAATCAAACAACAAACCTTGTAAAGCACATTCTTCAAAACGAACCATAGGATTTGTGGTATAGCACCATATATACCCTTTTTTCTCTGGATCCCTGCAGTAGTTCTGAGCTTCTTCATAAGAGTCTTCTGGGAAGTCAGAACTCCAGTAGTTATTGCGGAAATCCTTCCAGAACTGACAAGGTAATCCTGATTTCGTCATGTTTATTGTTCCGTTATATTTATGAGGGTCAACATCAGGCAGAACTGCCATAGAACAAAAAAACAAACCAGCTGAATTTATAAACGGACAAGAACTTATTAGACAAAAATAATGTATTTTAGTATAACTGAGTTTAATTTCATGCTACTGCTTTTTTATTAAAATCAAATACAATCACACATGCATAATTATGTATATAAGACAAACAATGAAATTAATAATTAAATTTAAAGTATTTATATGAATGTTGTAGTTGTTTATAAAAAAGCAAAAATGTCGAAGTAGGTTAGTTGTAGCTTTTGAATGTCGGCACTTCCCAAAATAATATAAAAGTTTTTTTAGATAATTTGAATGAAAGTTACTATTTGAATTAACTTTAAAAATTTAAACAAAACAGTACTTAAACAGATTCTTTTTCCTTTCTTAATTGTGAAAAAAATGAAGTTGAAAGTAAGAGATTTCTATGCTCAACATGAATCTAGTTAATCCTATTTAACGTTTATACTATACCGAGAAATACATAAAGTACGACAAACATAATTATACAAATGTATCAAATATTTTCACTAATTGTTTTAATATTGCATAATTATTCGATCAAAATGAAATTGTTTATATACACTGTCCTTTGAACTTATAATGATGCGAACTGATGCTTAACGCATTTTGAATTAATTATTTCTGATAATGAATCAATTCTTCGCCGTATACCCACGGCCGAACCATAGTTTTTTATCTGCCGTGGAAATTTTTGCCGGTTTCCAGTTGATAAAAGGTGTGTCAAAGACAACTTTTTCATTGGTTGCCTCACGATTTCATGAGGCGATTAAGACCAATCGAAACGCTCGTTCCATTTGACGTTTGTTGAAACGTTAATTCTAGAAAAAATATAACTATTGTGCTCTCTGCTTGTGAAATAATTTAATTGGAAATTGTTTTTGTCTCTTATATTGGCAAGACACGTGAAATAGGTTTACATCGTGGGAGCTGCTATTTAGTTTCTTAAAGCTGTTTACCTTTGCTGTCGAAGAATTTAAATCGTGCTGAACACGATTTAAATGATCGATATTTTACGCACCTGTTGATGTATATCGAAGCAATTTGATTCAATTTCAATTTATCCACGTTTGATTACACTTTACATGTTATTCAACCGGGGGTTTCTGACGATGGAATCAATTATTTCAATATGCGTTTACTTGCCACATGTTTCCTTAATATTGCACTAACATCTTGCGACATAAGCAAATTAGTTTTTCCTATGCCGCTATAGAAAATACTGTAAAACAGAAATTTTGAAATTACACTGTAGATACTTCTGAACAAGTACTTTTGCGTTTTGCGAAAAATCTGTAATTCGCGACAAGAGCAACAAAAAGAGAACCTTACAGTACACCTGCATTATCATAACTAAACAAAGGTAATGACTGTTTATTACTTATAGTTGCATCCGTTTTGCCTTCATCACAGACGAAATATTTGGCCAGTCCTCTCTCGCAGTCCTCAACTTCCCAAGTGTCATTGTAACGCCCAAGATGAAAGGACATACGTGTACAGCTCCCTTTGGACGATGGTTCATCTCTATTCCTGCAAATATTTAGGTAACGCCTTTAATCTGTAAATGATGTGTTCAAATATTTCCATAACAAATAAGTTTTCATGTTCAAATTACTAAAATAGAATACTAAATGTGCATATAGTAAATTTCTTAGCTTGAAATGAGCAATTATAATAAGCGCAAAATTCATTACACTATGAGAGTAAATTATCTTTTAGTCTATTAAAACAAATACTTTTTGTCAATGAAAGAAAGAATAAAAATAGTTACCATGCCGCGAATGTTGAAGGCGAGCCGTTATCCCACATATGCTCAATTACACCTCTACCATTTCGTACCTTGTGTAAACCTGAAGTTGATGAATATCACTAGTAATCAAAAGTAATTAAATGAGAAATAAAAACATAATTTTAGCCTCATTAAAGTAGCGTATGGATAGAAATGAGAAATGCATGCAGAAAGTCACAAGGCTAATATTTAAATAATGTATGCTTTTCTTTCTTCTGAATATCGTACACTAGAATAATTCAAGTCACTCAAAATAAAATAGCATTTAAATGAAATATAAAACAATTCTTGACAACCGCAACTATCCCTTAACTGTCGCAGAATAGCAGTTTTCAATCGCCTTTAAAACGTTTCAGAGACTAAAATTTCTTTAGAAGAAAATTCCAACACTGTGTTAATGTGTTACTTATTGAAATGAAAACCCGAATAATTTATATCTGTAGAGACTAATTGATAAAATACAACAAAGCCTTTCACAAGATATTTGCTTCTAGTTTCCCTATTTTGATGAAATAGCTTTTTTTTACTGATCAAAGCATGAAATGAATATTATCTAATGTAGTTATCATACATCTATGAGAGTGTGTTAACGAAAAAAAAGACATATTTTGGCTACTTGCCCGGTGCTTACCTATATGGGAGTAATAATGCGGATCCGGGTCATCATATTTAAATATAGTATCAATTTTTTGTCTTACATCGGCGTATCGAAAGTTTCTTAGCATTTGTTTAACCAGATACATTTCATCGTAAGACGAAAAGGAAACAAGCCTTAGCTTTCGTATCCAACACTCATAGCCGGCCGTGTTCCAAGATACAGTCGTACCAGAAAAAATACTGTAACATTTGTTAAATGCTGAAGAACATGCTGGAATATAATTACATTATAAAAGTCAAATTTTTAGATAAATAAATAAATAAGAAAGTAAATAATAGTCTAATACGAGCCAAGAAATACTCGCCTTGAAAAAAAGGATAGTGATAATCAGAATTAAAAACAAGAGGGCCATGATGGCCCTGAAATCGCTCACCTGTATATAGGCCCCCAGGGGAGGGGCCGATTTTAACACAAGGGTTTTTATTTGAACAAAATTGGTAGACACCCATTTGAAGATGTTTCAAGATAAGTATCTAAACTATAGCTCTTTGGAGTTTTTTTAAAGAAGATTTTTTAAAAGTTTTTACTATACACATAAAGGGGAAAAACAATGACCCCCGGGCGGGGCCAATTTTTACCCCATGGCTTTTATTTGAACAAACTTAGTAGACACTCACTAGAAGATATTTCATGCTTAGTATCTTAACTCCAGCTCTTTGGGTTTTTTAAAAGAAGATTTTTTTTAAGTTTTTGCTATACACATATAAGGAAAATCAATGACCCCGGGACGGGCCAATTTTAACCCCAAAGCCCTTATTTGAACAAACTTGGTAGACAACCATTAGAAGATGTTTCATGCTAAATATCTTTGCTCTAGCTCTTAGGGTTTTTTAAAAGAAGACTTTTTAAGTTTTTACTATATACATGAAGGGAAAAACAATGACCAACAGGGCGGGGCCAATTTTGACCCTAGGGCTTTTATTTGAACAAACTTGGTTGACACCCACTAGAAGATGTTTCATGCTTTATATCTAAGCCCTTGCTATTTGGGTTTTTTAAAAGAAGATTTTTAAGTTTTTGCTATATACAAATAAGGAAAGTCAATGACCCCCCTGGGGCGGGGCCAATTTTGACCCCAGGGCTTTTATTTGAACAAAGGCTTTTATTTGGACATACTTGGTAGACACTGACCAGACAATTTTTTATGCCAAATATTAAACAGGGCTCATCCTGGGGGAAAATATTAGGGAGAAGTAACTTCCTCGCGAAAATTAGGGAGAAGGGAAACAACCCAATGTGTATGCATTAACATGCATGGCTAAACATCCTTTAACTATAATATATTCACAATTAACAACACTCATAATATTTTCTACAGTTTATTAATAGTAGATCTGGCAATAGCATCTAAATGTTTTTCAGCTGCAAATATGAATAAAAACAAATTATTTTTGATACCTATTTATCAGCTATTTATAAGCTTTCTCTAAATATATGTTTATATATTTTCATGTAGATTTGTTGTTAATAATGTATAAGAAAAAATATGATGAATATATTAATTTTTCATTTTTTACTTTCCTAACTTTCATAAGAAGATGAAGTTATTAGATACTGATTTTAACAGAAATTTCTTTTAAGATCCTGTACGTTGTCATGTCACATTTAAGTGAAATTTTATATACATGTATGCATATAATTATGCTTATAAAACAATTTTCAAACATCTAAGAATATGTAAAATATGTACTGAAAACATTTCTGCACATTATATTTAATCACTAAAATTATATACATTCATTTCTTATTGAAAAATTTGACTGAGAAATTATAGAAAATAAATTTCTAATTACCTCCCATTATTTTCATGAAATGTTAAATTCGGTAATAGATTTCTATCTTTATACATAATGCTTTTTGAAATTAACTATATTGATAAATCTTAATATGATCGTCATATTTATGACATTAAAACAAATATATTTATTGAAACAATAAGAACACTTCTTTCCTGACAAATTTTGTTGATATATACATTACATGATATACAACCGATATTGACAGCATGACAATCACGATTCGTAGTTTTAGCCGGGATGTCGTGCCCACATGCGTAAACTGTGTCAAATTTGGCATTTCTACACAGAGAACAATACAAAAATTGCCAAAGACCCTCACTTACTACAACATACCAATCGTTAGATTTTTGCGAATTGGCTTTCTTAAATTTTCGCGTAGGTGTATCAGAATCTTCATCTACTGCTAGGTTTTGGCATTTCGGCCTGTAGCCATGACGTGAGAGACATAACAATTTTACAGTAAAAATTGATGTTAACGGACTGAAATCATTCAAAACTATGATTAAGTTTTTAACCCGGTCACTGATCATTAATGAAATTGATTATTTTTAATTGACTAACAGCTTTTTGATAGCCGTAAAAACTCCATTGCACCTCGCCTTTACTTGGGTTAAACATCTCACCATTGAAGTGCATTGAGTATATCAATTAGGGAAGATATCACTTGTTTAGATAATCAAAAAAAAAAACAATGTATAATTATCCCCTTATCCCATATTAAACTCGCAAAACTGTCACGTTTCGGGCCGATGCTCTCATTATTTACTGTTTAGAGTAGGCGGTCTAATCGATTTTTAAGTTTTTTTCTCAGAGTTCTGCATGGAATTAAATTCTTTGAAAAATCTTTTAAAATTGACTACCAAAGGAACATTTCTATGAAGTTTGGATGAAATTGGCTTAGCAGTTTATGAGGAGATGTCATTTAAAGTAAAAGTTTACGGATGGACGCTGGACGAAAAAGCGATCACAAAAGAAAACAAGGTTTTTCTATTTTTAGCTCTTGTGACCTAGTTTTACATCCGAGATGACCCATGTTCGAACTCATCCTAGCTATCAACTAGATAAGCATCCTGACCAAGGTTGATGATGATTGAGGCAAAAATGTGACCGCTGGAGTGTTAACAAGGTTTTTCTATTTTTAGCTCCGGTGACCTACTTTTTCATCCGAGATGACCCATGTTCAAACTCATCCGAGCTATCACCTAGACAAACATCCTGACCAAGTTTGATGATGATTGAGGCAAAAATGTGACCTCTAGAGTGTTAACAAGGTTTTTCTATTTTTAGCTCTTGTGACCTAGTTTTTCATCCGAGATGACCCATGTTCGAACTCATCCGAGCTATCAACTAGATAAGCATCCTGACCAAGTTTGATGATGATTGAGGCAAAAATGCGACCGCTAGAGTGTTAACAACAAAATGTGAACGGACGGACGGACGACGGACGGACGACGGACGACGGACAATCATCGATCCTAAAAGCTCACCCTGAGCATTAGCACCGGTGACCTAGTTTTTCATCCGAGATGACCCATGTTCGAACTCATCCGAGCTATCACCTAGACAAACATCCTGACCAAGTTTGATGATGATTGAGGCAAAAATGTGACCTCTAGAGTGTTAACAAGGTTTTTCTATTTTTAGCTCTTGTGACCTAGTTTTTCATCCGAGATGACCCATGTTCGAACTCATCCTAGCTATCAACTAGATAAGCATCCTGACCAAGTTTGATGATGATTGAGGCAAAAATGTGACCGCTGGAGTGTTAACAAGGTTTTTCTATTTTTAGCTCCGGTGACCTACTTTTTCATCCGAGATGACCCATGTTCAAACTCATCCGAGCTATTACCTAGACAAACATCCTGACCAAGTTTGATGATGATTGAGGCAAAAATGTGACCTCTAGAGTGTTAACAAAGTTTTTCTATTTTTAGCTCTTGTGACCTAGTTTTTCATCCGAGATGACCCATGTTCGAACTCATCCGAGCTATCAACTAGATAAGCATCCTGACCAAGTTTGATGATGATTGAGGCAAAAATGCGACCGCTAGAGTGTTAACAACAAAATGTGAACGGACGGACGGACGACGGACGGACGACGGACGACGGACAATCATCGATCCTAAAAGCTCACCCTGAGCATGCTCACGTGAGCTAAAAATGAAATACTAGAAAGTAAAGTAGAAACCAGTCAACATATTACAAAAAAGAAAATTATCCATGTTCATAAGTGCTATTTATAAAAGTACATTAATTCGAGTACCTTGTTTATAGAAAATGTATTTTTAAAATTGTCGAATTATTTCAGTGGATATCTTATCACAAATTCACGCATTATTTTTAGTAGTGCGCTTGTGAATTTTTTTTCAGTTGGTAATATTAGTATATTACGTAACTTACATACTTTTTTAAATCTGTACTCACTACTTTACTTCGTCATTTAAATATCATGTATGCTTTGTGATTGATATTGTACCTGTGTGTATACCACTCTTACAATAAATTATATATGTATATAATTATGCAAATAAAACAAGTTTCAAACATTGGAGAATATATAAAATATGTACAGCAAATATTTGTGCACATTATCTGTAATCAATACATTATATGCATTCATTTCTTATTGGAAAATTTGACTTAGAATAATAAATCCGAACACCAATATCTTTAATTCAATCATTAACGCTGTACATACGTTAAACGGTTGATTACGTGACGTCACAATGTAGCGTCAAACAGCCCGTAAACTCAGTACAGGATTGGAGCAGTAACGCTAGACGCTTATCACATTTTTCATTCCTTTTCGTATATAAATCGGTGTGAAAAGATGAATTAGACGTTTTAAAGTAATTCCGTACTGTGAGAAGGCGAGATTTCAGCATTTAATCATTCAAGCGTCTTGTCCGTAATGTAACGGAATACGGTATTTAGTGTGGTGCTCCAATCCAAGCCATTTCATTTGGAAAACTTGTTCCGGTAAGGTGGTTTCCTGCTTACATCTGTTGGTGCATGATTGAACAGGAAACCAGCTGCAATCGTGCCAATCGCAGCTTTTCGGCCTTTTCCGTCACTCTTCGGATTAATGATAATAGCCGATGTAGTTCCGATTGCAATCGTGACAATTCGGGCGATTCCGTCATACTGCGGAATCAGACGAAGTAATATTACGGAAATCTAAGCTATTTTAGTTACTTCGGTAATCCAAGTTTGTTTATATAAATAGGATTTCTATTTTTACTTGCTTTATCGGTTTAAACCGTAATAAATTATAAACGAAATTGTTCCGTTTCAATTGTTTTTCAAGACGCAAAAGTTAGTTTCTTTTATAATTCTTTTTTGTCTGTATTAGTTTTATACAATAGAGAATGGTGACTGTAGTAGTATTCCGTCTTCAAAGGGTGGTCCTGCTTACCAAATCACGCATGATCGAGTTACATTTAGATCTACTGAACGCAGTGAAGTAATCTAAAAATAGCCCATGCATATCATTAACCTTGCCACGTGCTGATCTACAGATAGCGCATCGTCTATTTGTGTTCGTGTAACATAGTTGATACATGCTTATTAATTGGTACCACGTAATGAAGTTTTTTAGTGCATTTACTTGTCTATAAAGCAAAGGAATGATTTCGCTGCAAAAAAGGGGAAATGAAATGTGCACACTTGTTTTCCTTCAGTATCACGTTAGTATTTTTACGATTGATCATTTTCTTTATTAGTTTTATACAATAGAGAATAGATTTCAAATCGTTTTGACAAAAAATATTCGGTTTTCCAAAAAAAAAAACAAAAAAAAAACAACTAAATAAACCCTTTATGACATACAAATACCGTTATTCAAAAAAGAAATGTGATAATAAATTGAAACAAAAAAAAAAACAATTTTAAAGGGTTGGGATGAAGGCACAACTGTGCAAGCCTTTCCTTTTAAAAGGAAACTTTATTTAGTCTCACTCATAAATAATCTATACATAACTGCGCGCAAACTCCCCGCAGCGGTTACTTCCCCTGATCAGTACAGTAACCATTGCCACCGCAAGTAAATCCGGCTTCAAAGAGCCGAACATATTTTTTTCGCTTTTAATTTCGAAATAGAATACTTTATATCATTTTGTTTTCTTTCATTAAATTGTTATGATTAATGTACAAGAATGTAAAAAATATACTAATAAAAATTATTCTGTAAAAATAACGAAGATATTTTCACTGTGACACCGTATCTATAGTAAACATTGACTGATTGAACGATTGCGCAAAATATTTCGATCCGGCACTTGTTTTAAAGTGTAAACAAATTAAGTGTTTTGAACATATTTTATCTGGAAAGGATGTAATTGTAAATCTGCCAGTTTGATATGGGATCCTTGGCGTTCTGAAACTGTTTTTGTCACATGACACAACTATCGTCACAGATTTCAGTGGTGGCAGTGGTTAAAGTAGCAAAGCGTGACGTTACCGCTGTGAGGAGTTTGAGCTGCGCGCTGTACACTTGCAGTTGTGTAGCAAGCAAGGGCCTCGTCACAAATTTTTCTTTGATAATGAATTTGAATAAAAAGGTTATGTTTTCGTTTTTCGTCAAGTATGGTACACATTTTCACTCAACATGATAAAGTGTCACATATTTTCACTCGCCGTCCCGGTTCGTGAAAATATGTGGCATTTTAACATGTCTCGCGAAAATGTATTCCACATTTCCCTCACACAAAAAAATATACTCTTAATATTCTTAGAGTTTTTATACCTTTAATTGCATACATATTAAGTAATAAGGCGTACTCGTGTGTGATTTAGCAAATAATTGTCACAGGTATCACAATGGAAGTGGGTGGCGAAGGGCTGCGTGTTTTAATCTATTTTGTCTTAAATTTGTTTTTCATGCATACTGCATTTAAGATAACTTATGCTTTTGTTATGTTGATTCTACAACAAACATATTATTTAACCAATTTATATGCTGGTATAATGTTATATATCATAATTAAATAATGCTTAATAAATATACTACTCAAAATTTGCTAAGGATCACATTTTTTCCACAGTCCGTTACTTTTGTGTATTTACGAAAGGTGAACATTAATTAAAAAATATAAAATATAATTAGTTAAGAATTGATTTTTATGCAAATAATGTAAATGGAAGTGTTCCTTGTCGTGTGCCTGTTACGTAAAGAGTGAGCTGGACGAAAATCAACATTTTGGAGAACACATAGTGGAATAACAAACCTTGCAAATCAGGAAATGGTTGGCGTAGGGTGCTTAATAGCGAGTATGGTGTCTGCGGGCATTTAATACGACCTGGAATTGCATGCTGCTGATGAGCCTGAGAAAATCTGGGCCCATTCCTCTATGATTGCATGTCTTAGCTCCTGAACTGTTGTGGATTGGACGTGGCGTGAAGAAATGGCTTTCCTGTGTCATATCCAAAGCATGTTCAATTGAATGTAAATCAAAGGACCTTTTTGGCCAATCCATGCGGACATTAGTTGCCACCGCAAGATATCGCTTTGTGATGTAGACTATGTTAGCACGGGCGTTGTCATCCATAAGCATGAAATAAGGGCTGACTGCGTCAGCGTACGCGCATACATTGACGTCTAAGATCTCATTGACGTACCTTACTGCCGTCAGTGTACCGTTTTCAATGATTTGTAGGCCCGTTTTCCCCCTAATTTTCCGCCCACACCATGACTGAACCCCCACTATATGGGTCGTCTTCTGCAATGCCTGCTGGAGCTAAGCGTTCATTTGACTTCTCCAAACCCCAGCCCGTCTGTCCGTGAAGTCGAAAAAAACCTTTTAAATCACCCAGTAAAGGGGAAACCTTTTCCCAAAATTTATTAATGTCCTTTGGTTGACAGAGTATGGGGCCCTTGGGAAAAAAGCTTTTGGGAATATGGCGTTGTTAAAGGAATTTTAAATTAAAGGGGCGTACTGACCTCAAATCATGCAACCTTTTTTCCTTTACATTTCATTCAAAGAAAGTTTTTACATAATTTTTCGTTTGGGCCCGCCCTAAGGGAAATTAAAATTTGGCCCCGGGCGGGAGTCTTTAAACCCTTTTCCCGACCCCCCGGCGCGGGGGACCACAAAAACATACCCAAATTTTCCTTTTGGGAAAATCCTCGAGAAATCTGAGTTTCCCTCAATGACAAAAATATCCTTTTTTAAACGGTCAGTTTTAAAATTTCCCAAATTTCCCCCTTTCCCATCTAATCTTCACTAAAACGACGTCTAACTTGTCGATTTGCTAATTTCGAACACAGTTTAACTATAAAACGAGAGGAGTCTTGTTGCTTGTACACTTTTAAGTGACAGCGCATGGCCTCAAACACCAAATTTCCATGGATATGCTTTTCCACGTGCTTATAGTGCAAGGTGTACATGACAAATCGATAACTTAAGTACCCGATTTTAAGGTCCCCGTACAGGTGTATCGTAAGCGGAAATATAATTTTACATGATGATAATAGTACTTAAATTTTGCAGCGTCAAAAAGGTGATCGTTAGCAAATTTTGAGTTGTATATAATCAGTGGCATGCCTCTACATTCATACTTATTCTTATAAATATTGTGAAGTGAAGAATAAAGACATTTACACATTTTAAAAGGCAGTTATTAATTATAAGTTATAAGTTATAAACCATTATAAATTATCAATAAGAAATCAAAAATTTTAAAAAAGAATAACACTTGGTGCGTAAGTAACTTGTAGAAAGATAATAAAACATTGCAAAATCAGGCTTAAGTCGCACGTAACATGAACATTACCAATTGAATCTTCAATCTCTCTATTTTTTTCACATACTTTTTTCTCAAGTCTATTTTATTTATTCCTTTTGGTAATATCTTAACTCATCTATAGACATGCAGGTTAAATGTGGTTGTTAAATTAGATACGAAAGAATATGAACAAATATAGAAATTACCTTTATAGGCAAATAAAGATGATTTGACATAATCATGACCTGAAACGAGAAATAAGGCTAGAAATGTGTCCATTGGGCACTTTTGTCCTTTTTATTGCCTTGTACAGAATTATATTTACATACAAACATTGCCTTTCACACAAACCATTAAAGTACTTTTAATATCAAAGTAGGTTTAATATCAAACACTTTAAAAATATAAGTTGCCTCTAAGTGTTATTCTATAGAAATTCAATCATTATTGCCTGATCAAGAAGACGCTTCAAAACCGAGAAAAACTTAATAACGTTGAAATTACTGGTGATATTTTTATTACAGTTTCATGTTGTAAAGAAATATGACACATACCTGACAAGACAATATGAATACCTTATATAATGTATATACAATTTCAATGTCAAAACAATATATACATGTGTGTGTATATAAATATTTATAATAATTCAGTTCAATTATCTACCACGTTACACTCAGAATCGAAACTGTATGTTTATATGACTTAATCATATTAACCACGTAAAGAAGTAGATCAAACCAACCTTGTAGTTTTACATTAAGTTTCCGTATAGAAAATGTAGGCCGAGACCCAAGACTGCTTACCTAGTAAACAACGATCCCATGTAACACTTGGATTACGTGTAAAACACCAAATATATCCGCTCCTGAATGGATCCCTGCAGTAGTTTTTCGCGTCACTTAAAGTGTTATCAGGGTATAATTGGGATCTTTAAACCAGTTTATATGAGGGGTATCATCCATCCAGCGTTGAACAAGGTAAGCCGCTTAATGTTTTGTTTATCGTGCGTTGTATCGTTGAGAAGCAGTTTTAGACATTACTAAAGAGACATGTAAAATATGCATCATTTTGTAACACGAATAGAAACATAGGAATAATAAACACTTCCATTTTTAAAATGTTTGATAAAAATTTGATTTGGATAAATAAAATTTCCTTTTATAGTTTACGGGGTCAAAAAATTTGGGGGCTAATTTTTACCAATTTTTTATGGTTCAAAATCTTTTTGCAGATAATTTTATTTTCCCTTTTTTAAAAAAACAACCTTTTTCTTTAAGGAATAAAATTAAATTAAATAAAATTTTAAAATTTGTTTGTCAAACCATTTCTTAATACTGAAAAACCCTTTTGATACATTTTATCTTGTTTTTTTGTTTTTATAAAAAATTTTTAACGAAATGTTTTTTTTATTTCCAAAATTTTTGGGGAACTGCAATATTGGGCTTTCTTTTATGGTAATTCGACCCATCAGTATTTGGGAAAACCAAATAAAAGAGAATAATTTTTTTATTTTATTTATTATTTTTATTTTTGTTTGGGGTTATTCTTTTCCCTCAAAACTTAACTTGTTTTGTTGTATCATGTATAAGATGATAGTTTACTGATGTCATTGCGTAACAAAATAAATCTATCTTTTCTTATTCCTTACATCTTAAATATTAATGTTACACTCTTGCCTTATGAATTACACGTGTTTCAAAAAATCTTTAAGCGTAAATGAGATAACAGGTGATTCAAACAGAAAAATCTTACCTCCAGTTCAGTCATAATCTGCGAGCTTTGATAGACGAGCTAAAAATTATATATATATAGTTTATTCATTGTAAATTAAAGTGATAAAGCTGTATGTGACCATAAATATAATGACTTTCCAAAAAGTGCATAAATACGTTGTTCTCAAAACGCTTATGAGTATCCATCGATGAATCTTTTAAAGACGAAAACTGTCTCAGTTAATTAATATTCATGAAAAACGGGTCGGCTACGCTATTTGTTATCTAAAACCAACAATAAATAGTGGCATATTAATTATCATAGCAGGGACTTTGCTTATCATAATTAGAAATAGCAGTCATCATGTTTAGGAAATTTCAAAGTCAAAAATGGGATCTACAGGAATATAGAAATCTTCAGAATGCGAATTTGTCGTGATTGTCCAAAAGATCTTTAATAAAATTAATAGGGATTCTATTCCGCTTAAGAAGTTAATTCAATTGTATATTGATCTATTTCTGTTTACTCGATGTTCTTGTTTCTTATTTAGTTCTTATTTTTAATGGCCATCCGCAACTAAAATGTTACATTATAGATCAAACACTTTATTCACAAAAATCATGAAAGACCCCGTGAATTAAAGTACATTTTAGAAAACATGGGCATGTACTCCCCCCCCCCTCCAATCTTTAAAAATTGAAGAGTCTTTGGCAATTGCTACGACAAAATAAACAACAGGACCGTGTCGTAGGAGGTAATCAAAAAAACTTGCTTTTACAAGAAAAGTAGACATGTGGCATGTCAAAGTTTATTCACAGGATGCTTGATCTATGCTTGAAGTTCAGAGTACTAAATTAACTTCCTTCTTCATTTTCTTTTCAGATTAGATTCAGCAAGTGACCTGAATGAAGCTTACAGGGCAGTAATAGAAGACGAATTGCTTGTAGATATAGTTACTAAAAGGTTAAAAGATAGAATTAAGGGGAGAGTTGACATTGACACTGTAAAAGCAGGTCCCAAAATTATATATTTTCTAAGTCAAGAGCAGGAAGCTCCATAACTGAACATTTGACCAGTACGACAGAAATTGGTTATGGCTACTCGAGACAATAAATTTAGCCTCAGGCTATGCTGTGCATTAAGGAATTAAAGACAAATATTAGCCATTAAGTGTAACATGGTTATATAACTTTCATGATATATGGTCTGAACATGAAGTGAAAAAAAACACGTAGCCTTGAAAGTACCAGAGCAAAGTCTGCTACTCGTACAACAATAACAAGGTATTTTAAGGAACTTGATAGAGTTCTTAGATAATGCAATCTGAAGGATGAGTCATCTCGTAATATTTATGAGAAAGAATTAAATCTTGAGCACAAGCCTACTAAAGTTGTTGCAGGTGCACACTTAAAGACTCTAGCTGTCAAGGCTGGAACATCTAAAACAGTAACTGTTATGGATAGAGCCAATGATTTAGGACACCCGATTCCACCATAATTTTTTTTTCATCTGAAATTGTTGATGGTAGTAAAAAAGCCAAGAAGAGGCATCAGATGTTATGCCATTTCTACAAATTTAAGACAAGAAAAAACTTTAAGTAAGGTTGTTTGGAGGAAAGCTGTAACTGAAGACCACGCGTTTGATGCAGTTAAAACACAATTCAAACCCATTATCAAATAATTCAAAGCTTATCAACACATCTGTTGTTCCTACATCTGGTATTCCAAACAAAAATATTGAAGAAAATGACTTATTTTATGCTTTTCAGTGGAATACTGATTTATCCGTGAAATTTATATTTGATAATTTCACAGCGAAAATAATCAAAATATAATTTCACACTTTTCAATAAAGAAAATACTTTTTTAAGATTTTCCCCATGTGGTACCTCAATTTTATTTTTGTGACAATTTTGATAAAGTCAGACTATTTAGGGGAAAGCAAAGGTGAAACTGATAAATAACTTAAATGTTAAAAGTAATAAAAAGAAGAAAACTTACTTCAATTCATCCAAATTACCAGTCACCAAATATCGTCTCTTACTTTTTTAATTTTTACAGCTGAAAAATACATTTACACATGCAAAACTGTTCTTGATGACATTTGGGCATATTTAAGTATCCTACGAACAATAACTGTTGTATGCTTTATGAAAAATTGAAAGCATTGACAGCCATCAGCCCGAAAAATAAGTAAACAACCCAGCGTTTGTAAGGCAGACTTTCAACAAATCCAAGTTTCCTATGTCCTAGCCGTTTTTTTAATGTTTACACATTTTTCAACACTTATATATTGTCTGTTACAATCCTGAAATAAGTTTTTTTTCTTTTAAAAGGGTGTATGACTAACAAATCCAAATGATATTCCCCTGAATCAAACACAATTATTTTTCTACGGTGAAATACACAACTTTTAAAAATGGAGGCCGCTTATATTTAACAGAGCCAGGTCTTATATAAATTCGCAGTAAGTAACAGAAATATGGATGGATGCTTGCACTTTTTCTCCTACTAGAATCGTTTGTTGTTTTTTTTTTTTATAAAAACGGGCGTTTCTTTCTTTTTTTTTAAAAGAAAAATATCCCCCGTTTTTTAAAACGTGGGTAATCGAACTTTTTTTTTTCAGCCCAAAAATTTTTTTTGTTTTTTAAATAAAAAAATTTAAAACTTATACTTACAAAATTTGGATTACCTTGGGAAAAACAGTTTTAAAAAAATTTAAAAAGTTAATATAAAGGAAATTTGGGTTTTAAACTTTTTTTTAAGAAAAAATTGAAAAAAAAATTGTTTGTTTTTTTTTGGTAAATGAAATTTTTTATTTCATCTCGGGGAATTTTAAAAAAACATTTATTTTTCACGAGTGGCGGTTTAAAAGTTTATTTTTTAAAGCTCACCGAGGGAAAAAAAATTTTCATTTTTTACACACAAACAAAAAAAACATTCCCCTATATTTTAGATTCTGACAAGTTTTTTTGTTTTTCAGGGGCGTCCCCAATATAAAAATCATTGACATATTTAACCATCGTTCAATGGGGATGTTGTGACAGGTGGGTACACCTGAGATTTTGCAGTCCAGTTAGAGTGCTAAGAAGGAATGACACTTTTCTGTGCTATAAACAAAAGACTAATATGTTAAATTATTTTTTATATAAAAATTGAAACCAAAATTGAAAAAAAAAACTTCGGCATTTAACATTTTATTCACTTGTTGGACACTACCATTATTATAAAAATTGTTCTACATTGTTTGAATAAGTTTCTTTCTTCTTGAACTGATAGTAGTTTACTATTATACAGTGTAAAAAACTTTTTACCACACTGTACCTAAATTTCCTTGACCAATTAAAATATTCGAAAATATAAAAAGACATTTCTTTCGGAAACCAAAATGACTGCCTCCATAAAACAAGTGTCAAATTATTAAGGAAAAAGACAATTTTAGTTGGTGGTAAAAAAATATATGCATTTATCATTCTTTTATGAAACGGAATGTCCTTACATCGTCGATATATGAGAAGCCAGGATAGTGTTACGTTGTAAAAATCATAAACAATTCCTTGATTTCATTTACATGTATCAAGTCTTCAACAATCTTTTAGTCTCATTATTTTAAGTCATCAACATTTCTTTGATTCTCATTTCTTTAAATCATCAACACTTCCATGATCTCATTCTTTTAAATCATCAACATTTTTCCCTGATCTCAATATTGTTATATCATAAACATTTCCCTGACCTCATTCTTTAAAATCATCAACATTTGCCTGATCTCATTCTTTTTAAATTATCAACATTTTGCCTGATCTCATTCTATAACTCATCAACATTTCCATGATCTAATTCTTTTAAGTCATCAACATTTCCTTGATCTCATTCTTGTAAATCATCAATATTGCCGTGATCTCATTTTTTAAATTGTCTTTAAAATGTCGACATTTTCCTGATGTCATTCTTTTAAGTCAACAACATTTCCCTGATTTCATTCTTTTAAATCATCAACATTCCCCTGATGTCATTGTTTTATTTTATTAAACATTTTAATGATATAATTCAACAAAATGGTATTGAAAGTATTAAGGATTTACCATAATAGTTAGTATACTGCTCATCAATTTTGTTTGACAATTCCTCGCTCAGCGCTACGTAAACGGCTTTAAAACGTTGCCTTATACTATAAATAGGCTCTTCATCGGAGAATCTATTCAATACTAAAGAAACATTATCCGAATTCGAGTAAATCACTTTTGGAGGTTTTGCCAGATTACAAAAGACTTTGTCTTCCATAAACATATCAATGAATATCAATTTAGTATCTGAAATAAATAGAAAAATAAAATAACAGAATTTACGTTTGAAAACTGCAGTGGAGGTGATCTATTTATCATTACAATACTCATAATTACATATTCCATTGACATTCAACATAAATATGATATAATCCGATTGTTATAACCCTACGAGCTGCATGTATTTACATGTCTTTTAATGTTTTACAGTTCCGGACTATATTATAAACCTTGTATATTTACTTAGGAGATGAACACTTTAGAGGCCACACTATTTACAATTCAACACAATAAAGGTAATAACATTTACATTAATATATGTGATAACTTAAACTATTTTATTTACTTGATAATTTATGCCTTATGCTTACATAATGCAGTTTACTTTTATTAAGAGTTTTTATAGTTTGCTTTGATATTTTAACGGTTTTCTTTTACGCCCAACCAACACAGTATAAGCCTCTTAGTTGGTGAGAAAATGTGCAGCCTGGCCGGGACTCAAACCTAAACGCTTAGAAAATACCGTACCGCGGCTATACCGAATGAGCTATTCGGCCGTTTATATACTATTTCCCCTAATAAGTGAACAGTTCTGAAACGTGACAAGCCATATGGCGAATTTCCAGCTTTACTGTCAGGGGAAGTTCGTGTATTTGACAAGGCACGAACGGGCTACTGAGTGAACAATGACGTTCCGTAGGCTAGCTGGATAGCTTCCTCTATACAGAGCTGAAAAGTCCAAAGGACCAAGGAAGAATTTTAACCCTTAGCGGTAAGGGAAGCGGTTTAAAATCAATATTAATTAAAAACTCGGCGTTGGATACCCCATAAATTTTGAAAGTTATTCATATATGTCCCATATATTGCTAAAGGCAGCGAGTACAAAAACCTATCAAATGGATGTAAATTACAGCAGTGAAATCAGATGCATTGACAGGGCTGTAAAGGCAACCAGGCAACATATTTATTTCTTCTTTCTAAATTTTTCATCAAATAATCCATTATTGTCCCAAAATAAATACATATAGAAGTTCCACTTTCACCTTAAAAAAGTACGTATTTTTCTATCTTGGCCTACTTGTTGTTGGCTAGAAAATTTATTATTCAAGCTTCCTATCGCGTCAATTGAACATCTCAGACTTTTCTCGCTATTTAAATATTTAATTTGAAAGGATTACTCTTCGCATAATGTTTAATAATTAACTCGATAAATCCTTCTGCATTTTATTTTATTAAATACGTGTATATTTATTCGTTCAAAACCTTAAATATTCTTTATATAGATAAACAAGCTGGGAATTTTATAAACTTCATTTTAAAACTTTAGAAAGCTATTTCAATAAATAAAATAAAATCATGTAATTCCTATTCATCTGCCTGTAAATTTAAATTTTAAAACAAATGCATACTTGAGTAACTTACTGTCGAAACAAGGTATATAAAAGTCTAAAAACTGTAATGAGAAAGTGTGTCTCTTTATGTGTATAGTCCATTTCTCAGATGAGCCTTGATACTGAAAATTCAAGATTGAAAAAGATGTCAAATACATTGACGGCAATTGGCATTCTTCTGTCCTGACTGAACCACTTCCAGTATAGCTGGTGATAGATAAGCACGTTGGTGTAGCTGTAATGAAATGAAGAATAAAAGGAAAGTATAGATACTGCGAAAGAGTTTCATGTAGAAAAGAATTATTGTGAAACTTCGAAGACTTAAAATGATTATAATAAGTCTTCTCGGGGTAAAGTATCATCATTCTTAAAGAACCCTTTTATACGTGTAAAACAGATATATGACAGTTAAAAGGAACTCCACTGAGGTCAAAAGGTCTAAAAAAAAGTTTGAAAATCTTAAAAGTATCAAGTGGAACACTAAAAATGGTAAACTTTGCAAAGAATTACATAGAAATATACTAAGACATGAACTTGAAAATTGATTTTCTGTGTTATTCTTAGCTTAATTTTAATCAAAAGCATTACAACGCTTTTCATTTTCTTGTCATTTTGCGCAATAAAAATAATTATTCTAGAAAAACGGAATAAGGGAATGAACTGAAAATCTGCATACAAATTATTAGTACAGACCTTCATCAAATTATACACAAATCGCGGGAAAATGTTCCCAGGCCTGACACGTCAAAAAACCTTAGCGGAGTCCCTTTAATACATGTAAATGATTTTTCTAAAATTCCTGGCGGTAACTAATTCTAATGGTAGCTGGTGTGGTACACTGTTGTACGTCGTGCTGTTGCCAAACAGCGGGTTGTCAGACGTTCGTCTCGATATACGACAAACGGCGCGTTGTTGGGCGGCGTGTTGCCCCGCCTTGTATATATATATATGGTACAAGTCAACCTGGCCCCAAGTCAATCAGGCCCAAAGTCATCCCGGCCCAAAATTGGTCAACCCGGCCCCAAACCAATGTTATTTCTGGTCAACCCGGCCCCATTTTTTTTATTATTTATTTTGCTTTAAGATGTAAACACTTATCAAGAAATTAAATAAAAATTAACAACAAAAACAAAAGTTCAATGATGATATCTTTTATTATTTATTTTATATAAAAACTATCAATATCAACTATCAATATCAACAACCAAACAACTTGTATATTATATAGTTCAACAATGTTCCTGACACACCCCTAAAATGTTCATCACATACAAACACTTCACTCGTCGTCGTCTTCTTCTGCTCTCTTCTACCTAGTATCGGTCTGTACATAGTGGACACAAGCTTCAACAGGGCGGTTGTGGATAGCTCTTTCGATCGATATCTGTGAAATAAAACAAAACAAAAAGTTATAGATAGTTATCAGTTTAACTAGTTTAAATTGACGCTAAACGATAAATTATTAATGTTTCTTTCCAATATTAGCAAAGTAACGGTACATTACTCAAGTTAATTTCTTTATTTAATGTTCGAACCTTCAAATTACCATTTTTATTAAACTCAAAAATGAAATTGTCGTATTATCTCATACAAAAAATAGGTATTACCTATCCAAGGCACTGAAGATTTTCGACTGCATTGAGCGATACGTTGCTCTCTGCAGTCTTCGTAACTTCATTTCCGATACTAGGCGTATCTGAGCCTCAACCTCAAGTGCCTCTTTGTGCAGATGTCTCACCCAAGTGTAGAAAGGAGGAGAGACACCTGCACGTGTGTTCAGGCGACGATGCCAACCTGTAAAAGAGAGAACGTTTTATAATACATACATTAATCATATACGTACATATGTATTATGTATATATACATACAAATGGCCGAAGATGGTGGTGTCTATTACTTTCACCTTATCGTAAATTTCAACATCATATAATAACTTGCATTTCCTTACATTATACTCTTAGTAAAAAAAAAACACAAAACGCCCTTATATGTGAAGTTTTATTTATTTAATATATATTTTTATGCCACCGCAGCATCTGCGATGCGGTGGCATATAGCGATTCACCTGTGTGTGTGTGTGTGTTTTGGTGCGTGTGTGCGTGTTGGTGTGTGTGTGTGTGTGTTATATAGATTACATAGTGAACGTAAAAAATCTTCTTGTGAAAAACCACAAGTCCAATTTCAACCAAACTTGGCAGGATTGTTCCTTGGGTAAAGGGCTTTCAAAGTTGTTCAAAGAATTGCATTCCATGAAGTAATCTGGTTGCCATGGCAACCAAAAGGAATTATAAGAATAAATTTAAAAAATCTTCTTGTAAAGACCCAAAAGGCCTAGAGCTTAGATATTTTGCATAAGGCATTGTCTCGTAGACCTCTAACAAGAGTGTTCAAATTATAGCCCTTGGGTCAAAATTGGCCCCACCCCGGGGGTCATTGATTTTCACAATGTACATATAGTAAAAACTTAAAATACCTTCTTGTAAAAACCTCAAAGTCCTAAAGCTTAGATATTTTGCATAAGGCATCATCAGGTAGACCCTTACCAAGATTGTTCAAATTATAGCCCATGGGTAAAAATTGGCCCCGCCCCAGGGTCATTGATTTTCCCCATATGTACATATAGTAAAAATTTTGCATGAAACATTGTGTTGTAATCCTCTAGCAAGATTGTTCAAATTATTGCCCTGGGGTCAAAATTGCCCCCGTCCTGGGGGTCATTGATTTCAATATATAAATATAGTAAAAATTCAAAAAAAAATCTTATTGTCTGAAGATACAAGGCTTAGAGCTTTAATTTTTGTTAAATAATATCATCTGAAGGAACTCTACCAAAGTTGTTCAAGTCTTGCCATTAGCCCCGCCCCTGGGAGCCATAGGTTTATCTTATATGTATATAGTAAAAACTTAAAACGGCATCTTCTCTAAACTTACAAAGGATAGAGTTAAGATATTTTGCATGAAACATTGTGAAGTGAGCCTCTAGCAAGATTTTTCAAATTATAGCCCTGGGGTCAAAACTGGTTCCGCCCCGGTGGTCATTGATTTTCATTATGTATACATATAGTGAAAAAAAATTGTCTGAAGGTTAAAGGCATAGAGCTTTGATGTTTGATAAATAATATCATCTATAGGTCCTCTACCAAAGTTGTTCAAATGTCAAAAATTGGGGGCAGTGATTATATAAGTACACATAGTAAAAACTGAAAAAAACACAAATGTTTTCTGAATGGGAGAAAGCTATAGCTTAGATATTTGACTTGAAATGTTGTTTGGGGTCAGGACCTGTATCAAGATTGTTATTAAACCCTTGGGTCAAAATTATGCCTTGCCCAAGGGGACAGTGACCTACTTTCTTGTCCTTTGATGTACAGCAATGACATTTTCACCATGTGCACAGTTTTAGTTGTGTTTCAGTTGTAAAATTGAACTTTGACCTAGATTTTGATGATGTGACCTACTTTCTTGTCCTTTGATGTAGAGCTATGAAATTTGAATCAACAAATTTAAACAACCTAAAGGATAGGGTGGATTGTTTATGAACTTTTTGCCTAACCCTTTGGCTTATTACATTTATTTATTTATGTATAATTTTGTATTTATGTAAAATTTATATAAAAAATTACAGTGAAATGATTTAACTATTAATTATAATCTTAACCTTCGCAGTCATTGTTTGTTCGAACTGACTCTCCGAAGACAGACCAGTTCTCCACAGTCCACACAGTTGACTGGAGCCAGGTCCTTCTGATATACAAAAACAAAGGCTCTAGTTGGTCGGATGAATTGAGATCCTCCAAATTGGAAAACACGTCCTGAATATGTTCTGCTGGCAGAAAGGGCAGGCAAAACAACATGCGGACTGTGGAGTACGTGCCGCGATCCTGGATGTACTGTACTCCGTGGCCAAACTTAGTACCTGTTAATAATGAAAAAAATGTTTATCCAACAAAAAATGTTTTTAATCATGTTTTTTTTCTAAATTTTGGGAAATTGATAAAATGGAAATGTTGTACATTTCAAAGGAATGGATTCATAAATTATTAAGGTAGCTATAATTTAATAAGTATATTTTGTTCAAGCTTGTATCAGAAGATAATATCGCCAGAGGATATATATTTATCAAATTAACTTAGAGTTATTCTAAAGGCAAACTACTTTATGCTATCTTAATGACGCCTATTAATATTACCTGTACTTGTCGCCAAACAGCTTGGCCCCAGTGAAAAGAGTACACCTTCGTTCCTTGTGCAGTGTTGAAATATATACGAGGAACTGCATGAACGAGAATAACTCCGCTCCTGTCAATAAACACAATGAACATTGTCTTTCCTAACGATTTAACAGCACGTGCCTTTTTGGGAGGTGGAGTGCCAGGGGTCTTCCAGGCGCTTGATTGCCGTTTGCCTTCTGATTCAAAATAGTGTAACCATGTTTCGTCACATGTTATCGTCCTATCAAGTAATGAGTCATCAGCAGTCACTATCTGTCTGCGGTCAGCATCTATACAGTTCTTTACTAACGCTATGATCATTTTTTCAGTAATAATTTTTGGCCGTCCCATCACATAAAGTTCCGTTCCTGCAGGCTAAAATGATGTAAATCGTCCATGCCACTTGTACACAAGTGCTCTCGAAACATTCTTGAATCTGTCTGTCTTGTGCATTTTCCTGACAGTTTCCAATGGTGACATTCCTGCGTCCGCACAAAACTGGATTACCGTACGTTGCGCCGCACGTTCATCAAACGTCGTTATTTTTACTTGTTTTTGTTAACAACCACTGGCACGTTTAACGTCGCTGAACAACCGGAAATAACGTCATTAGTTCAGATTTTTAACAGATGACTTCAGATTGTTTGTGCAAGACGAACACGAGTGTTTTGGCGAAAAAACGTACGTCATCAGTTTTTAAAAAAGGATTGAAGCAGCTACAGGAATGTCTAAAAAATTGAAATTTTGACGTGCGCCGGATTACAACACCACGCACCTTTTAAATCAAAATAATTTTTATATCAAGTAAAGAATTAACATTAAAATACCTTTAAATCATATAATGCTTATAATTGTTATTATATTTACTAATTATTTTGTATAGACGCCGGAAATATTCACAGTATACGATTTGTCACGGACTTTTGGGACAACCCTCGTACATAATGTTTAAAAAAAATCTATGTATATTCGGTAGCGCTTTCAATGCTTTCTTCGCATATCTTCAGCCGAAAGTTTAATAAACAATAAACATTTAAACAAATGACGTAACATCATGAAACAGAGCGATCAGTGATCACACGTGTCGCCTCATGATGGCCAATTTCATGTTGGGACAAGTTTTGTGACAGACGGACAGTGCACAACTAGACTTGGTACTGATCATTCCTGTAAAGTTTGGATAAAATTGCACCAGTAGTTTATGAGGAGTAGTCCAGACAAGCTTTTGTGTATCTGGCGACACACAGAAAAAAAAACACCTTTTTATCAAAGGGTCATAACTAGGCCAAAAATCATTCAACCGAAAAACTTGAAAGGACTTGAGCTACAGATCAATCCTGTAAAGTTTCATCGAAATTGCATTAGTGGTATAAGAGAAATAGTCCGGACAAACTTTAAAAATAAAAATTATTTAAAGGGCCATAACTCTAAAAAAATCATTGAACCGGAAAATGCTGACAATATGCACGACTAGACTTGGTACTGATCATTCCTGTAAAGTTTGGATGAAATTGCACCAGTAGTTTATGAGGAGTAGTCTGGACAAGTTTTGTGACGGACAGACAGACAGACGACGGAGAAGTGATCCCTATATATCGCCACTACTCCGTAGAGGCGACACAAAAAGCGGGAACGTTAAATGATAACGTAGTTCCCGGCAAACACAATATGGTAATTTCTTCCGTAAAATTATATGTAGTTTTAATAATTTGATTAGAAATTTTTATTTTTCTTCGCTAAAAAAAGTCACTTTCGTTTAATATTTTATACAGAGGGAAAATATTAAAATTACCTCCTGAACATGTATGTATGTGTTGAATGACTTGCAACATTCTAAGTTCTTCTGTGGTTGTTTGTTGCCTATGTAAAGTCATACGTTTACATAATTCATTTTTTGTTTTGCCAATATAAAACTGTTAACAGTTGTCACAAATTATTGAATATATCACATTTTTTGAAACACAGTTCATACTTTGTTTGATCTTAAATATCTTACTGTTACAATATTGTATTTCATTTCGGGCATGTCTTACACCTACTCCTGTTGCATTTAGAAACTGTTGCTACAGTATTATTTTTCATGTCGAACTTTGAAGAGGTTAAGATGTGTTGAAGATTTTTTGCTTGTCTTTTACTGTTTATAATATGCTTTTTTTGTAAAACACTGTTCATCCTTTCACTTTTACGAAACACATTCTCACAAGATCGAATTGCTTGGCAAATTTTGGTATTTTTGAAATTAAATGTTGTTACACATTGAATTACGTTGTACTTGTTAGCTGTTTTTGTTGTTGTTTTTTTCAGGTTTGACGGGACTTTTCAATTTGACTTTAGATATTCCGTATGTAGTAATTTCATTTTTATTTTAAGTCTTGTAGTTAGTTCAGAGAGTCGCTTTTCTTTCAGTGTTTCTCCTCTTACTATAATTATGATTCTTGACGCAAGGTTGAAAGGAATGTTTAACTTTGTATGTTTCGGATGACACGATTTAAAGTTGAGGTCGTTGTATGTGTCCGTCGATTTACTGTGGATATCTGTTGTTATATGTGTTCCAGATTTCATTACTAGTACATATAAAAATGACATGCTTGTTTCACTTTCATAAATCGTTAATTGAATACAGGCGTGTAAATTGTTTATTTCTCTTAATAAATCATCTGTGTTAATATTACCCGACTGTAAAAAACAACAACAATCATCCAAAAATCTTTTCCAGTTTATTTTAATGTAGTTTGAAAATTCGTTTCCGTGCATAGTTGATATTCTTTCTTAAAATGTTTTCTCTAGATATCGAAGTACCATAGAAGATAAGTTTGTGGCGACTTTAGTACCAATAGATGTACCTTTATTCTGGATATAATATTTGCCATGGAGATAAAAAACATTATTCTTTAAGAAAAGTCGCAGTGATTTCAGTATAAATTGGTGTTGGAATCTAGTATCTAATTCATCGGGAAAATGTTCTTATCCAGTGTTGAATTGCCTGTAAGCCCAGACCATGTGGAATGTTTGTATACAAATTTACGACATCTAACGTAACTTAAATGGAAAATTCTTCTACATTTTCAGGCAAGTAATTAATTAATAAATCAATTTCCTTAATATGTGAGTGATGTCCCTTGATGTATGTGCATGTTTTTGTGAGTGGGTTAAAAATAGAAATAAAATTGGAATAACTGTTTTTTTTTAGATGTTTGGATATTGTTGGAGGAAAAAGTTTGGACTATAATTGGACTGTTATAAATGGTATTTTTAATAGCTACTATAGTCTGATTTTATTGACCTGTCAGTTATGAATACATTATAGCACTCATTTACATATTCGATCCCACTTCGGTTTTTTCCGTTTATTTTACGAGAATTAATATGGAGTGTATCACTTACGTTTGGAAAACTCCCACTAGAATAATGTAGGTTCTTGTAACATCCGCAATACCACAGTCGGTTAAGTGATTACCTAATGCATGAGAGGTCCGAGGTTCGATCCCCTTTTTTGACATTCTTTTTAGACTTATTCTTTCTTTATTTTTAAGTATATTTTAACGAAAATGGTCAAGCGCTACACGGATATGAACCAACTAAGAAACACTGAATTGTCGCATTTTATATTGTATAATTACATTTATTGATTTTAATCGGAATGAATTTTCAGTATTAATTCTTAAACATTGTTATAAAGAAATGTATAGTATTTACAAAAAGGTGCAAAAACATATTAAAAACGGAAAAACCATAACTTAAAAAGCATGTTGAAAATAGTTATGAATAAAAAAGATACTGGACATACTCTGTCTCGATCCTACAACACGTTGAACATTCAGATAAAATATACCCATGGTTTACCCTATTGCACTATAACGGTCAGTGTAATTAATTCAAAATAACAAGATGAATTTAATCACATCTTACTGTGCACATCTCACGGAATTTACCGAACATTTATCGAAAATACTAATATATTCTGTGTATTGACCGTATAATCAATATGGAATTGACAGGTTAATAAAATCAAACAATATTTATTATTACACACCTCCTCTTTGTTTGTGACAGGTCTATATTTTTCGGATAGACCTGTTAAACAAAAGAAAGTCCGTTATGAGGTCTATCTTTTGCACGTGCACAGGTCTGCTCTAGTTAGACAGACCCGGTCTTGAAAAACACGTGAAAAAATAGACCTGCCTATGCGCAGGCAAAAACAACATGATATGCAATAGAAAATGAAAATGAAAATAAAATGTATATGATTGTCATAACATTCCTGTCTAAGACTTACAAAATCTGGATGTTTAATGAATGCACTTAGCAATTATTTCAACATACCTATATCAAATATTTGAATAAAATCATGGACAGGGTATCAAAGTTTTTTAAAGTAATATTAATGTAAGCGGATCTTCTGTCATTAAGTTCACAATATAACAAAAATGGATGCTCCAAATTCAAATTCCTGGTAACATTCCCACCTGCGGGATCACTCAGATTGTTAAATCCCCCTCCCCCCTATTTGAGTTGGCAGCAATGTCGTTCTATTCAATCCGCGAAAAATCAAAACAGATATGCCCTGAAAACCGTCGAAGCAAGAACTTAGTCTCAAAGAATGCTACACCACAACGTTAAAAGAATTTTATATAAATATACTCCAAACTTTGCTATATAGTGACATGCATATACAAGTACTTAAAGTGGATTGGTCTACAATGGGCACATCTCCTATTATAATTTCAAATACCGATAGAAACGGTAAAAATGTATTATTAAAAAATATCTTGATTAAAAGAAATGTTAATAGTTGATTTAGTATAAAAATTTATAATATGCTGAACGATCATGTTTTATTCGATAACAATTTATAATCTGCTATATAAAATATAATATCGGATAATGTATCTCAAACTTGCCAACAATATTCATATGCAAGTCTGTCGTAGTCTCCTGGGTATCCTGACATTTGCCCCCTCGGTAGTTTGCTGTGGTGGACATTTGTCCCCTTCATATCATTGGAGGGGGTTCATTTGCCCCCCCCCCAACAAAAAAGTTGAAATATTTCATTTTAAATTGTTACCAAACTTCATCTCCTATTGTCGAAATGCCATTGTGCTTCAATACACAAACTTTCGCGCAAATTTGTGAAAACAAAATAACATCCATGGTTAAATTACATACTTAAAATTTATACAAAAGATGCCCTCTGACATATGACAAGTCGCCATAGCAAAAAAAAGGAAGCAAACGTCCGAGGAGGCAACTGTCTGGCAGCAAATTTGTCTAGAAACAAATGTCTGATACGAAATACTATCAACATAATTATTCATTCTTTTACATATTTTCCATTACAGACCTGTTGACTTTATTATTAACTAATTACACACTTAGCTTTTTTATTATCATTTCAAAGGGAAAAGCAGAGTTAAATGCAAATTATATATTTAAACAGAACGTTAATAAAAGCTTACTTGTATATGCGCTGTGTAAAAAGTAATCTTTGTGCATTACATCAAATGCAGCTCAAGCCAATAGTTAAATGGTGTGTAAGTTGGATATCGGCCTCGTACATCGATCTTTCTGTTTAGGAAAGACCTGGTCACGAATTTCATGAAACACCTCGAGCGCTACGCGCTCTCGGTGTCACATGAAATTCATGACCAGGTCTTTCCTAAACAGAAAGACCTCGTACTCGGTCGATATCCTATACAAAAAATGAGAAAAATGACTATATAAACTATTTGTCAAGCATGGATCCATAGCTTTACACACAAAGGTAGACAAACAGCAATACTGAACGTACTGCTAACATGTTTCTAATGTGATAGTACTGTATACTGTATAGCTTAACCAAACAAACAATGGAACAATAGATGTTAAGAAATGAATTGGTGTAGTGACCAGTATTTGCATTAACTGTTAAAGACCACAGGGATTTGTTATTTTATTATTTAAAAGTAAGTATGGAAAATATATTTCTGAAATGGGTAAAAAATGAAATAAAAGAGATAGGAATAGGTCGAGTAATAGTAGCATAAGTGATTTAGAGACAATTTTAATATAAAAAAACAAAAGACAATAACTACATTCGAAGATTAAAAAATACAAATTTAGACGTAACAATTGAAACTATGGTTGAAGGCAATAACTGTGATTCTGCAGAACAGCTGAAACAGATTAACAAGAAGCTAGAAAATGTAATTACGAAAGATTATACATTCTTAAAAAATCTAATTAAAGATATTTTACTAGAGACGTGATCTGAATTTTTTCATCGATTGAGAAAAAGCTAGAAATTATGGAAACCCAAATGTTGACTATGTGAAGAAAAATGTCCAGTTAAAATCACAAAAAGTTGAACTTAAAACAAAAACTGTTGAAGCTAAGGATAATGATTACACATACAGGATCAATACGATTGAAAGGGTAGCAAGATCGCATGGTGAACTACACAATGATCAGGCTCAATATAGCCGGAGAAATATCGTTAGAATTCATGGTATACCGGAAATTTGTGGAGAAACGGCTCAGCAAAAAACACAAAAAGTTATAAGCATATCAAGTGAAAAGATCCCCAACCTAAATCTTATGATAAATGACATAGATATTGCTCGTTGTTAATGCTAGTCAAAAGAAGGGTAGAGCAAGAAATTGTTTAAAGAAAGATGAAACCACAAAAAACAAAGGAAATGAAACGATGGCTGAAATATTGAAAAAAGTGAAACCATAGAAATTATACGATCTAGCAGAGACACAGATAACAGAGATAAGCAGCTCCAATATACATCATTGAAATATCACTCGTGCCTATCAAAAAGTGAAAAAATAGGCATTTTGTAGCAAATAAAACTTAATGGATGTACATTTGATCCTTTAATATTATATACCATTTGAAAGGTAAATCTTATATCTATTGACACATGTTAAAATATTGGTAACTTTTCATACCTTTCATTTAGAAAAACATAGCAGAACATACCTACTGAGCCTGTTGTTTCGTCATATGAATAGTTTTGTAACAAAATTTAAAATTCATGTATCATTTATTTAAATGGGAACTGTAAATATTTTACCTGCAGTCATAGACAAATGCATAAGCTTTCAGAAAATGTATCATTTTACTGATTTGATATCAGGTTAATAAGTTTTACTTGCTACAAGTTTAAATTTTAGCAGGCACGCGTGATAATTTTACTGGCTAGAAAGTTGCCAATCTCTGTTATCTTTTCTCTGGATCTAGGCAAATTATTGTAAAATTTGTTTCATGAATAAAAAGAGATTTAACTATAAGCAATAAGAAACATTTGAAAGGGAGCACAATATTTGAGAGTGCATGTGTTTATGGTGATTGTTAATTGTATAAAAAAACAATGAAAATAATGTAAAATAATCTGAATCTCGAACATCTTTGAAAGTCGGTAAATAGTTGTTTTTTTATCTTCAAGCTTCACATTTTGCATATACCACTATTTTAACAATCTATTTTGTATGTCTTTTATATTCTTTTCGACTTTTCATTTTTCTTTAAAAGACATATAACCAAGTGATTGTTTTCTTGTTTTTTTTGTTGTTATTGTTTTCTATTATAACTAGAACACGTTTCAAAAGGTGATATTATATTTTTCACAAATGGTGTTTCTTAATACAACTTTCGAATTTTGCGGTACAATTCCCCGGAGCAAAAAGAAAAATGTGAAATACTGAACTTATATACATGGGAATTGTATGTACACTTCTAAAGTATAAGAAACAACTTTAATAATAATATACACTATGGTTAATTATAAAATAGATAACAAGTCAGCATGAGTTTACATTTAAATGTATCAAATTAAGAATATTTTTTGTTTTATTTCTGGAAGCATTATTTAATGAAGTTTATTATATTTAAGTAAAAAAGCATACTATATAAAGTTAAAAAATAGAGTGAGCAAAATAACACATACAATGATTGTTTAATAAAATTGCATATATAATTCTGTCTCGTTTTTTTTAAGTCTACTTTGTATATTTTTTTAGATTAACAATATATGGATCACTTAACATGTAAATAAAAAACAATCAACAGTTTTTTTGTAATTGTTTTTTTTTTCAGTTAAATAGATGAGCTGTGTTTTTTGTGTGTTTTATGATTTTATACTTTTGAGTATGCTGTAAGTTTACTCTTCATTGAAACTACAATAGTTACTTTAAATGTTAGATGGTTAAGAAAAGTCAAAAACGAAAACAACTATTTAATTGACTGGATTATCAACCATATTCCATATATTTGTTACAAGAAACCCACTTAACAAATCAATTTGAACCTTTGAAAAATGAATGGAAAGGCACAACTTTTTTTCAGTGGAAATAAATCAAACAAAGCAGGCGTTGCATTTTTGATTAAATATGATTGTAATATTAAAATTCTAAATAAAAATAATTGATTATAGGAAAATTAATAATGATTGAAGTAAAAATAAATGAAAAAGACTTCACAGTTATAACATTTATGGACCAACTGATGATAACATATATGTTTTTGATAAACTTGAAATTAAAGTTAATTCTTGAAAATGAGGACAAGAACATTATTATTGGTGGCGATTTCAATACAGTTATTAATACATCTTTTGATAAAAAGAATGTAAATCTTCATACAAGTAGAAAATGTAGAGATAAGATAAAAACCATAATTGAAACATGTAATCTCATTGACGCTTGGCGTTTTAAAGACCCTGAACAGAGCCAATTTACATGGCACTCTAACGGAAAACCAGTCATTTACTGTAGACTTGATTACTTTCTTATATCTGTCCGCTTAGAAACATCATTTCAAATAGAAATATTCCACGTGGCTTTAAAACAGATCATTCTCTAGTGACGTTGAAAATAAATGATAATGCAATGGAAATGGACCTGGATACTTTAAAATGAACAGTGCTTTATTATAAGATGACAATTATCAGAGTCAAATTAAAGAAATTATATATTCAACAGCAGAAATAAATAAAACATCAAATCCAAATACTTTGTGGGAGATAATAAAAGATGCAATAAGAAATGAAACAATACGTTATGCAAGTTTTAAGAAAAAGAAAGAAAAGAACAAGAGTTAAAATTGATCAATGAAATAAAACAATTAGAAGAAAAAGTACTAACAATTGATTCATATAAAGAAAATGACGATGAAAATAAGTAAGAAAAATAAATTATTTGAAAAAAAAGAACTTGATGAAATCTATGAATATCGTGTAAATGGCTGAATTTTAAGAGCAAGAGCAATTCGTGTAGAGCATAACGAAAACAAAATAGTATATATTTTGCAAATTTAGAAAACGACAAGCAGAGAAAAAGGTTGTACATAAATTACAAGTACAAATCAAGAAATAAAAGAAATATTAAAAGAACAAAAATCTTTTAATGAATGTTTGTACAGATATAGGATATACAACTATTGAAAGTCAAATATTAATTTTTTTAGTACAGATATAAAATTATAGAATGAAGAGGAACAAATCAGATGTGAAGGGAAAATTAATTAATATGAATGTAAAATAGCTTTATCAGACATAAATATAATAAAAGTCCTGTATCTGATGATTTAACAGTTGAATTCTATAAATTATTTGGAATAGCATAACAGACTATTATCTAGCTTCGATCAATTACTTACTTTTTTATACTACAAAATTAACAACACTTCAAAGACAAGGAATAATATCCTTTATTCCTAAACCGAGTATAGATATATTAAAGATATATATAACAAGTGTCATCCATCCTGAAAGTATTCTCCCTAGTGCTCTAAGTGTCTGAATCATGTGACCATGATCAGGTCTCATATGTGGAGATTACGCGAGAAAGAAAGAGATCACAATTTTGTTCAACTATCCAAGAAAAATGCCTGATAGCCGGCCATTCTCCACTGTTTTTCGAAACTTTTGAGTAAACTGTGAATTCAACAAGCATGGACTTATAATGCTTATGCAAAAGCGATTTTTATTATTAAATTTCACATGTATGTCATCGTACGTTTCCTAAACAATATGATTAAATACATTAAAATAACAATATTTATCAATTTAAAAGTATAATTTATTAAAACAAAATTGGGGGAAAAATACTACAAATTATTAACGCTAATCATTATTATATTAATTTATTAAAACCAAGTATATCTAATGAGATACAATAAAATAGTGTTTGATAGAAACGTCTTATATACAATCCTTTGATGACAACTAAATAAGTAGACCCGAAGCAGACATTATAAGTGCCGGACAGCCCGCGTACCGTTTTACTGTCGATCCATTTACAGCGATTTTGCAATTGACGTCACTAACGTCCCCTCGATTTTCCGCTTTTATCCTTACACTTTCCTGTTAGAGATTTTGTATTCGCCGTTTTTAAATTGATTGTACCAGCTGAAAACGAGTGTCCTGATGGCAGAATAATCTTTGTTTCTTAATTTTATCACAGTGTATGTATCTGAAAGTATGGTTGCATATTTAATGGCACAAATTAACGATGGAACGAATTTGTGATTGCTACCGAGTGCCGTATTTCTAGATTTAACGTCATGACCACAGCTGTTCAAAACTACATGATTATGCCAATTCATGCCCGAATGACGTCAAATTTAGATATAATGTCAGTAAATATGTTGGTGGAATATATGGACAAACAGGGTATAAATCATTAATAAATTAGAAGTACAATTAAGCTCAAATAACTATTTTTATGTGCTGCGCTGGGTGCGTGTTACCATGGTTATTCAATATCACAGGAAACGCGCATTCATTACAATAAATTACTAAACTTATGCATAAATTGTAGAAAACATTTAACGATTCCGTTACATATGAAAATATTCTCAATTGAATGAAATATGAATATGCAAGAGTCTCAGTCCTATTACTTTTTTAACAACCCTCGTAGTTTTATATTGACCAAACAAAATATGAATTATGTAAACGTATGACTTTACATAGGCAACAAACAAACACAGAATAACTCAGAATGTTGCTAGTCATAGGGGTAATTTTGATGCTTTCCTTCTGTATAAAATATTAAACGAAAGTGACATTTTAAGAGAAGAAAAAGACAAGCTTCTAATCAAATTATTAAAACCACAGCTTAAAGCTCAATGATAATGTCTGTTTAACAAGTTATTAATATATTAAGTACATCATATTTATAACAATCTCTTCATTTTTATTTATGAAAGAAACGCTTTCGTTTTCATTCAGTCAGTTCGTTTATCAAACAATATTTATTCAGTAAAAGTTGTTAATTTCCATACAATTTGTGGCCATAAAATAATTTACATGTGAACTTTATTACCTCCCTTTAATAAATGTCATTAATTTACTGCAAAATTGTACGGATTATGCTAAATGTCAGTAAATAATAATTTTACGGTAGAAATTACAATATTGTGTTTGCCTGGAAATAAGTTCCGCTATTTTCATGACGTTACGTAATTTGTTTATAAGTTTATTGTTTATTCTAACCCCCTCGTGATTTTGTCACTATAGACAACGATGGAAAAAAAATGGTGTTAAACTGGCAATAAACACCGGTTAGGGACTACTTGTATATGCGCTGTTATGTTTTCACCCTCGATTATATAGTTTACAAAGCATTCTAAAGCAACAATAAAAAGCATTTTTATTCATATTTTCAGTTCGTATAACGCTTTCTTTTCATACAATACCGGAATAATATATCACATACACTAACGCCACATATTAGATCTAAATCAGTTAATAAATATTTTGACAAAACGGCGCCAATCCGAATAAGCAGCGTAATGACGTCATCCTAAGTAAACAACTTATTCATAAACAAGCTGACGTTATTTCATACATACAAGAATGATAAATGGTGCAGTGACGTACACACAACACGACGTAAGTTTTTATTGTTGAAAACTTGATAAAATAACGTTTTTTTCTTATTATTTCTTTTGTTTAATAATTTCTATATCTTCGCAACAGTAGGGTGCAAAAATCGAACAGCGTTATACGAAAATCGGCACCGGAAGTTATTTCCGCTTGAAAAATAACATTAGTGATTTTCTTTATTTTATCGTGTTAGAATCGAAATAACATCGGCCTGAGAGGTGTATATCGGCTTTTTAACACCGGTTTTATCGTTTTGATGCGAGAAAATTAACCACTCAGGCCTACGGCCTTCGTGGTCAATTCATACGCATCAAAAACTCCCAACCGGTGTTAAATAGCCGATATACACCTCTCGGACCGATGTTATTTCTTAATTAAAGTTTCTGCTGAAGAAATGCGAAGAAAGCATTGAAAGCGCTACCGATTATACATAAGAGTTAAGTATTAGTAGTTATTAGTTTTGATGTGTTTTGGATGACAGGATTTAAAATTAAGGTATTGTTTAGAATCTGTACTTTTAAAATATATATCAGTGATTATAGAAGCCCCTTACTTAATAACCACTACATCTAGAAAAAGGAAGTTTGTCTGGACTTGATTGTATCTTAAATTGTATATCTTTATAAATGAAATAAATCAAGAAGAGATCTTTGCCAACAAACATCCAATAATTTTTCAAGTTAAACTTAATATACTTAGCAAAATCTTCACTTTTCTGTTTCAAATTGTTAAGTTCTGATTACATTGTTTATTCCAAATAACCCAGGACAAGTGTTGCATATGTTGGAGCAACCTTTGTCCCCATGTGTAACCTTTTACCTGATTGTAATATTGATTGTTAAATGAAAAATTATTATTTTGTTCACTTATTTCAAGGCCATTTAATATATAAAGCTCTTTTCAAAACGACCTGTTATTAATTCTTGGCACTTTTTTAACCAAAATGAAATGGCTTCTAAACCTAGTTAATGGGGTATATTTCTATACAAATTAACTATGTCAAATGAAACTAAAGTTGTATTTTTTCAACTTTCTCTGGTATGTAATTCAGAAAAATTAATAGCATCTCTCAAATAACTTTGAACTTAACCCACAAAAGGTTTTAATAAATTATCAAGATATGATTAAATGGCTAGTTCACATTGTGGCCCAGCAACTATATGTCTAAATGATTAGTTTTCCGAATTAAGTATTTCAATATATTCAGAGATTTTTGATTTGCAAAATTTTGGATTATTTACTTTCATGATTTTTTGGAAGTCCGTAAAATTAACTTGGTTTAGTTTAAAAATTTAAAAGCAAATCAATCTCATTTGTTGTAAAGTTTGTATTTTCGCTGATCAGTACTTTTATTTTTTTTAAAAAGTTCCCTTTTAATAAATTAAAGTATTAATTTGTAGTATCTTTAAACATTTCTAGAATTGTCCTTTTATAAAAGTTTACATTCATTATGACGATACCACCACCCTTGTTTTATATATATACATGTATATAAGCCAAGCGACAAGGCAACATCGCGACATTGCACTGCACGACAATGCGCTTCGCTACCGACCGGGCGGCACGACGACTGTGTGACAACGCACAAAGTGTACCAATTAAGCCACCATATATTCTAGCTAGGCAATACGGCATATTTGTGCCTCCTGGTGATTATCTTCACTGTCCGCTATTCAGTCAGTACTTTTAAAATTTCCGCTAAATAATCCATGGATGGTTATGTTTAATTGAAAGTTGGCCAAAATCATTTTAGATGTTAAGATTGCTAAGAGTTAGACTAAACGAAATAATATCATATTGGTATCCTGTAAATTATCAGTTTTAAAGAAGAGTGCACTTATTATTGCAGGTGTGTGATAGATATTTAACAGAATTTAAATGAAATAATAACTTGACAGAGACAATTAGTGGAGACAACTGGAATTATGTTGTCATTATATTTCAAATTTAAATCAACTGCTAGTATATAATAAAATGTTAAACATTTGAATATATAATTTGATTATGATTGATTTATTTACACATAATTATTTCATTTAAACTATATTTTGTTATGGTAAGACACCTGGCTCAAACCTCGAATAATACACATATGAAAATTTTGGTTTTCATACTGTGTCACCTTACCTCGACACAGAAATTCAAGTATTAAAAATAGCTAGATTTGTATATTTTCCAGACCTTGTTTGGAGATAAAAGCTCTGAATCCATAGCCCCTTGCTACTAGTTTAGAAAACATCCGACACGAGGTGAATGTCAACAATATTGTACTGTATTTCGTTTCAAAGACCGATATGCGGTTGTTGTACAAATTGTCAATCTTTGCAAAAGTTGTTGTTCCATCAAAAAACTGTATTTTGTCTTTACAAGCAACGGGGTTGTTATTGATATTCTGTTGATGAAGAAAACAATGACTTGTTTAGAATTGTGCTGACATAAAGAAAATTTCGATATAGAATGACACTAAAGTTATACTAAAATACCAGCAATATTATAACTAATCAATGCCAAAGCAATTTTGTTTGAGTAGTCCAATCATCAAAGTGTCAAAGACAATATTGTATCATCCACGTAATTATTGTTATAAATTTTAATTAAACTAACTCAAATGTCCATGATAAAGCAAATAAACACAGCATGTTTAAAATGTTAAAAAAAACCTCTGACTCCTTAGATGTAAAGATCTATGTCACTAATTGCAACGCCGTGCCGAATTATAATGCATAATGGTGTAGATGATATAATGATCACACTGCAATGAACGCCATCAAAGTAAACTTTCTTAATTATTTATTAATTTCGATTTCATTATCTCATATTTACGTGCAAATAAAGAAAAACTATATCCGGTTTCATTACCAAATTCACTATAGGCTGTGAGGTCATTAATCTAGTTAGATAACTAGTATCATTTTTTATCTAGGAATCATTTTACATATAAACATTTCCATTTAACGACAAAATTAATTTTTTGTTGACAAAAGCTTTTAAGATAGGGTCATTGCATTTTCTTGAGCGTTAACATACGCGTATAAGTAAACTTACGCGTATGTACTTGTGTATGTTCGTGCGCATGTGTGTGTGTGCGTGCGTGTGTGTGTGTACGTGTTTAACCATAAGATATCATTAAAAATATTACCTCATAAACATTCAATGCAATTTGCTTGAATACTAATTTTACAAATGCTTCATGTTGAAAATCTATTATCCAGGAATATACTAAGCCTGGCTGATAGGAAATGGGGTAGTTAATACTTGTGAGCACAGTCTCCTGATACACCCATTTAGTTAGAGATGTTCCTACATAATAACCGTGTGGATCTTTACTCAATAATAATGGAAAGTTTGCCGCATCTGAAATTAAAAATAAAACAAAAATAATATTAATAATTATGATAATAATAATTATAAAAATATTTACATTAACAAAACTTGATTCAAATTGCACTTTTTATTATTTCTTACCATCATGTCGACAACCAATCAGTTCAAATTTCAGGCATTTGAACCCCTCTGCCAACGGTTGAATGATGTTAATTTTTACAAATCGTGTATAGAGAGACTCTTCAAACATTATCTTTTGAGGATCAACCGTCGGAAGAAAAGATTCAATTTGAAACATCTCCTAAAATTAAAAAGAAAATGAATAACAAACAAAATAACATTAATTTGCAAAACATTGTTTCAATTGAATGAAGAATATGAATTATATCAGGTGTTTTTCATCAGATGAGTAATACTAATAATAGAAAAAACACCGTTAGCTATCTATTTATGTTTACAACGCTTATTCTGGTATTGCTTACGGAGTTTGGTGTCAACGTGATTGATGATTGTTCTATTTAAAAACTTCTAAGTCGCTAAACGTGAGCAGATTTTTATCATACAATGCTAACAAATCAAAATATGAGCAATAGTATTTATAAAACAGACACACTTTTTCCACAATATAATGAATTTAACCACTGGTTAACTATTTATCAATTTGTAAACAACCCGGTCCTGATAAACATTGCAATTTATAAAGTCCATTAGATAAACAATTTTTCATAATTACACTAGTTTTTTCTGCTGTCCAGGTTGTGTTCTTTGATGATCGGTGAAAAATACTAAAGGTTCTTGCACCCATCAGTAAATAACGTTTACTAAAGATCATCTTATTCACAGATGTTGTCAGTTTTTCCCAGTTCCAAATCACAATACCTTCTACTGTTGTATCTTTGAGCAAATCAATCTGCATTAAAAAGGTAAGAATGGTTATCTGGCTAAAGGTTTAGTCAATAAAAGGAACAAAGCATCAATATGAATAAAGTGTACCATGCATTCTAAACAGAGATGAAAATAATCACACAATAATTGTAAATACTGATTTAGTTATCTGTGTTCACATCTAAAACGTTTCGAGTCTCGAATGACTTAATGTCAAAGAAATTCGATATAAATAATTTACTCTAATTATTCTGCTATTACCTCTGATTTTGTTTATTCGATTAACGTTTATGTCAGAGCTAACACACATCAGAAAATGGAACGACTTCGTAATGGCTTACATATAGGAATACCGATTTCAACATGTCAGATAATATAGAGAAAAACACATAAGGAGGACCAAAGCTATTGTTTCGAACTTCACCAAAGGTTAACAGAAACATGACTGATACAATTTGCTTTTGAATTCATTATTGATGACTATTGCATTCATCTAACAATATTAGATCCCTGTTATAAAGTCAAACAACTTGAGTAGTATAATGTTCATAAAGTGTTTCATCGAGTAAGCATCGAGATAAAAAATGTTGTTTTTTCCAGAGGTAGCAAAGCTTTAAATGTACTATTTTGGTGTTTCTTGCATAGCAGACTGGCGTTTCCGTGAGTTTTACCCATGCCGGAAATTTCATCTGGCATGGGGGGTGCCAGATGAGTCGCGTGCCAAACAACAACGTCATTTTAGCGCATTTTATGAATGAACCGCGTTAAAATGACGTCATTTTAGAAGGGAAATATGTGCTTAGGATGACGTCATTTCGCCGTTGTTATTTAAGTTGTAAGTTCATACGCTATTGTAAGAAAATAGTTATGGATGAAATGACTTTAATTTCCATGAACATATATCATATTGAGGTAAACCATTTTAAATATGAAATAATATGGCAGAATATGCAAGAAAAAATATCTTTCATATGTTTGCGGTTCGGACCGGAATATCCGTCCCTCGGGAACCCGCCCATGGGCGGTAACTCGGCAAGCCTCGTTACCGCCCAATGGGCGGGTCCCCTCGGGACGGATATTCCGGTCCGAACCGCAACATATGACAGATATTATTATTCCAAGGGGAAATATTATCATATACTGAAACAAAACAAAACTGTCCAATTCTTATTTATACATTAAAACAAATTAAAGCAAAACGATGTTACCATTATATATGGATTTTCATCATTTATGTCAGAACACCATCCAGATTGAAACGGTCTAGCTGCTTCAGGTGGAAATTGAATAAACCAAGATGATGCTGATATCTGTGCGTCCTTTATACCCATGTCCTGCATTCCAAGATCATTATTACATATGTCTTTCTGAGCTGAAATGTTGCGAAAAAAAGTAAATAAACGTGCTATTAACATTTACTTTTGACACAGAAATTATTCCGTATTGGATATGTTCAAACTCTTCCATTATATGTGCAGTGGGTGAGAAACATTACTAATAAGAACGCCTTCATTAATCATTGTGTCTTATCGTCACACAATCATACTCCGGAAGCAATGAACTCTTTATAATGTTAAACAAAGAAGTTGTGTAGAGTTGTGAGCCAATCTTTAACATTTTGTTTTTCTTGTTAAATTCTATAGTTCAATTGATATTAGAGTAGTTCATTAGAAAAATGTGGCTGATATTTTACCATCTTATCCAGCTTATTCCAATATAAATGAGCCCGGTCAAGTCAAATGACTATAATAATAGAAAATATTCATCTAAATTATAAAAGATGGCCAAACAACATATTATATGTGAGAGTAAGCCTGGTATATACATTGTTTCTGCATAATTCTCGTTAGGCCAACATAATCTCATGTACAATCTTATTAAGCGGTAGAGAGGTACCCAGACATGCTTGACAAATGATATTCACTTATGAGTCATCAAAGACTTACCTGAAATACTAAGCAAACGCAAATCAGACTATTCAAGTTATCACTGAGATCTACATGTACTCATCTTTATTTCCTTCGGTTTTGGCTATTGATGTGCACATCTCTTAATATCCACCCTATTACAAATATAAGAATATATATATATAATAAAATACTTATATATGGAATTAAGCGTAAAACAGCTATAATTTGAGATATATACTATACTGATTATACTAAGGATATGCTATATCTAGGTATAAATATATATGCGTGATCTAAGTAGGCTGGTTTATCTATGAGGATATCGCATTTTTAGCAATGGTCGCCCATATGACCCTCATATATATATATTTATAATTATGTGTAGTTATACTGAGGACGATATTGTCGTATATATATCTATAATCTGATACCTCATTACACTAAGATGATGCTACAAGAAACCAGTTTGGTTCTAATAAGCAATTGTAATACTAGAAGATAGATGTGCAATTGAGTTACATTTTATTTTATGTGCTGTAGGATCTTCTCAATTGATTAACATTCTCTGCCACAGTTGTGTCCCGAGTATATTTGATATTTCTCCACATAGGTTCAAAAGATTACAGGACCGAAAACTCCGCTTATATAAGTCTATATGAGAATTTAAAATCCCCGGAAATGGTGGGAATCTGCGTTCCTTCATTAGAATAGGGCTAGTCCCAAACTTGAGACCTACAACACCCGTTCCCACTCCATAATATATCCAGATGATGAATTTCTGCCGAAAAAAAGTTCTAATTTCCTATAATCGTTTCGAAACGATACTAGACCGGCATTGAAAAAAAATAAATAGAATTCTGCCTCATGCGAGAGGGCAGACTGACCTTTGATTCCTGAGAAGCGTTCATAACTGTTCCGCTCTGCCACACCTAACGTCTACATTATGCGTTAACATTCTGTGAAGTAGTTTGAATTTCCTTCCACCGGTTCAAAAAAATATAGACCGGACAAGAAAATCTGCTAACAAACGGACGGACAGACAGACGTTCTAACGGGACAGTAATTATGTGGCTTCTCTATTTTTTATCTCTATTAATCTTTTTAGCCGCACAAAAGAAAATAGCCACATAAAAGCATTACATAAATAATAACATCAAAGAGAAAGAACAGTTATCTACTGTCCCTCTAGCCACATTATTAATGTCCTGTGAAAGCGAACGGACGAATAGAGAGACAACAATATAAGCCAAAATTGTTTAAGCGTATAAAAATGCAGGCTCGGTTTTGGCTACGTCGCTGCAACATTCATCACGTCCCATAGCACCGACAAAAGCTGAATTCTATAATCCCAGGGAATTTAACACAGTTAAAGAAAAATCAGTTAATAATTTAACAAGGGTGTAAAAATAAATTTCTTACTCGATAAGGAATTTTTAGAAATTACAACTTGAATGCCGGAAGTACTGTTTATCAGATCTTCGAAACCATCCTTGTCTGTTGCTATCAATAGGATATACCGTCCGTACATGTGTCTGTATAAACATAAATATGTCATATATTTCATATAATTTTAATCTCTTACCCGCTGAAATCGGAAGCAAATTTCCACTGCTACCCAGCTAAGCTTGTAGTTTCGGGCAGTCTAACCAGGCCTAATGCTTTTAGTATAGTCTGATTTTATTGAATCTGTCAATTATGAATACATTAAAGCACTCATTTAAATATTCGATCTTACTTCGGTTCTGTCCGTATAGTTTACGAGAGTTAATATGGAGTATATAACTAATGTTTTGAAAACTAACACTAGCTCGATGTATTTGCTCTCGTCATATCCGCAATAGCACAGTCGGTGAAGTGATTACCTAATATATCAGAGGTCTATGGTTCGATCCTTACTTTTGCTATTGTTTTAGACCTATTTTTTATTTTTGAAGTATATTTTAATGAAAATGACCAAGTGCTTGTAAATGGTCTACATGGATATTAAGCAACTTAGAAAAACTGTTTTGTCTCGTTTTTTAATGTATTTTGCTGCACTGAAATGACATATAATTATTTGAATCCGAATGAATTTTAAGAATTAATTCTTAATACATTTTATTTCAAAAGAGTATAGACTTTACCAAAGTTAGTACAGAACATATTAAAAACAAAAAGAACAACATTAAAAAACAATCATAGTTTCAATTATGTTAAAAATAGTTATTAATAAGAAAAAAATATAGACATTCGCGCTCTCGATCTGACAACACGTATGACATTTAGAAATTAAAAGCCCGTAGTTTACCCTTTCTCGCTATAATGGTCAGTATAACTATTTCATAGAAATAAATTAAATTTAAAAACATCTTACTGCGTACATCTCACGACATTTACCGTAAGTTTAAAGAATTTTACTATATTGTGTGCATTGAGTGCAACTGACAGGTTAATAAAACCAAAAAAGCTCAGCTGTTGTACTTTGATTTATAAATTCCTTCAACTTAATAACAATGGCCATCTTAACAGCTATGGTCAGGTGCCCGTTAGTGCCTGACATAATGCACGGAATGGCACCTGAGGTATTCCTCCAATGTCGCCATCTATACTGTGTCGTTGTGACGTAAAACCAAATAAAAAACAAGCAAATCAACAGCTGGGGTATACATTTCAGGAATTCAGTTTGGTTTACTACTACGTTTTACTCGTGTTATTTTTCAATTGTTCACCAAACATTTAAAGTAATGTTCAGCTAAATAATGGCATTGTCTATTCACTTAGCATGTTCAGCAATTTAAAGTTAAGGTTCAATAAATATTTTGCACTATTCAAGTTGATTTACGCGAACCATGTTACTTAGTATTATCCAATATAAAAACAGTTAAACAATTGCCACATGCAAAACTGTTACAGTATATTACTGTGAGTCCTTACAAGTAGTTGACTTTTGTATCATGTGAGCTAATATGACGGTACTGTATTTCCAAGATGTGCCTTTTACAAGATGCATTTGCAACAGTTTAAAATACTCTGAACATACTTTGAGCCAAAAAAGTAATGCCAGTCATTAATGGACTTGCCAGAGCGGAACAATAAAAATACTATCATATCGGTAACTTACTTTTGAAAATGAGCTCCTAAATAATCTTCAAAAAGGGCGAAGCTGGCGATATCAAGTGTATATTGAACCTCAATTGATCCTGTTCTAAACATTTCATATCTGTCATTTCCTATCAAGATTTTTTTAAATGTCACCCTTCCATTTCCACCAATCCTGTAAACTTAAATATCAAAATTAACATAGTTCAGGCTTTCGTATATTACTTGAAAAGCCTTAATATCTACGGTATTTCATTCAGGAGCTATTTTGTAAGAGCTTAGAACTTTCTGTTTAACCTGCTGAGATCGAGATATGCAAGTTTTCACATCCTTGCACTCTAATCAGTTGAGTTGGTTTAGTCATATTGGTCGGGTGGTGGACTTTTAGGAAACATTAAAATAAGATATCGAAAGAAAAATTGGTTGCCGGCATTGGTAAAAAAGTACGATCATGCAATATGATATTAAAGCTGTTACATATTTAATTTTACCTTCATTATTTCAATGCGATACTATATAGGGCATATTGAAAGGTTAAAATGTGAGTTCTCATATACATTTTTGTTCTGAAAATATTTAAAAAAAAACAATGAAAATAACATATCGAAAAAAATTGTTTGCCGACATTTGAAGAAAGGTACAAGCATGCAATTTAACATTAAAGTTGTTACTGATTTCATTTTATCTACATGTTTGCAATGCGATACTAGAGCATATTAAAAGTTTAAAAAAAATTTCTCATACACAATTTTCAAGCAAATATGGATAGTAAGTTACTACCATTTAAATAGAAAGCAACTAATTTTACCTTTCCAAATGCAACACCTGTCCTTTGCAGGCGCAATGAAACAAATGATGCAAGTATCATCAATGTGTTCATGGTATCTACAGAAGTTCTCAGCAGCAGACACATTTTCATCAACTGGAAATTCGTAGTTTTTAACAACATATGGGTCGGAATCCCACCGTAAACAGGTTTCTCCATTCATTGTCCTGTGTAGAGTACCGTTGTAACTCGCCAGCGATGTTTGTACCAAATGATCTTTTTAAAGTAAAATGTTATTCCATTGTAAGTAGAGGACAACGTCAAAGATTATGAAACCGATATTAAAGGAGACTACGATTACAAAAAGTACAAGCTATTTCCACAAATCTATCTGAACTATAAACCCTTTCATTTAAGACGGGATTCAAAGTGCTTCTATTAGATGACGTCATTGGGGGATTCGGTGGAAATTGTCGATACGATTAAGAGCATAAATAAAAGGATCTAAAGATCTGATTCCTTACTATTGTAAGATGGGCAGACTGAATTCCAAATTGCCAAATTTTATGTAATTGAATAAGATATTATACAAAAAGTATAGCCAAAATGAATAAAAGTTTACCATAATAAGGTTAGCGATTTCTTTCAAATATTTGACAGATCATGTTTCAATACAAGATCATGGCTGGGTAACTGATCATGGTTACAATTTTCGTTTGAATCTTAATAAAGAACATTGTTGCACCATGTTTTACCAGACAGCTAAATCGTACTTAATTGCTTATACACAGTACCCAGAGCTATTTTGTGTTTCATAAATGTAAGTATTCTGTAGCTTCAAAAAAAAAACCCGCTGCGTAATAATTAATTGCAAGTCACATAAAAATGCCGGAATTTTCAAAATGACAGAAAATCACACAGGAAACTAGAAAATGACCATTTAGATTTATATAAGGTAATTTCAGTGTTCATGGGTGTTCATAAAATATTAAAATTTGATTAGTTACTAGCTGTTTGCCCTGGTATTAGAGAAACTCTGATAGATTTATTCACTTTTAAAATCCGCTGTTTTACACCGTCGCAAGAATTAATCTTAATCTTTGTTTTGGTATATTTTTTATTGTCTTGATATAAAATTTATGTATGTATAAGTCATTTCTTTTCATGTAATCATCAACCAAATTGAACTATCAGTATTAACGCAGTAAATATTCAGTATGCTAACATTCAGCGCGGTCTGTGTAGTATAACCGCTATTTACGTCACATCCAGTAAGAAAGTAACTCTTCCTCGACGCTTATCGCTTAAATGAAAGGGTCTATTAATATATTGATGAAGTTAACGGAAACCTATTTTTAAGTAGTATGTCAATCATCAAAAATATAACTATTTTTTGAAAGTCTGATCCTACATATTGATTGATGTTTGCAGACAATTTCCATATGCACCCCGCCCTCTTTCCCACAAAAATAAAATAAAAGTCGTTCACGCACAGAAATGACTTAAATTAACCAGGTTCAGCAACTATATTTACTGTCATCTAAAATATTTACAACAGAATCACATAAAGGAAATACCCCAGTCCAAACAAATTTTATTTTCCGTATTGTTACGTAAAAAAGTTATTTTTCACTGCATTTAAACATATTTTCCGTATTTTCACTAGTGGCTTGCAGGACTTCTTTCTTCTAATTAAAACTTTAGCAAATAAAGAGAAGTTGTTCAAATCGTATTGGAGAAAAGTATAAATAAAAAAGTATATACTCCTATAAAATCAGGATTTATTTTCGTCTCATGGTATAAATATAATCCTGTTTCGTGGCTACAACAACTCGTGCAATATTTATTTTCAAACACCCGATGATAATATATCCCATATTTAACTGGAGAACAATCAGTATCATTGTTTATAACAATAATGAACGAAATTCTTTACTTATCATCATTTTGATTGAATAATTTACATTCTAAAATGCTTAATTAAGGCTTAATAATCGAAACGTTTATATAGTAATGCTTCTTTATGCATTATTAATAGAAGTAAAATCAATTTTGTTTATGCATATGTATATATAGTTGATATGACAATGTAAAATGTGTAAAAATGTTTTGCTCTCCAAATATGGAGGAAATAAAAGTATATATCTAACACATGGTTACAACAACTATATTAACAAATATTTTTTTTATAATACCTGATGATAATGTATCCCAAATTTGTAGAAAAAAACATTAAACAATTATAATCTTATCTTCTAATATTACTGTAAGTACGTATCTAAATAATCATTGACAAGATATTTACGACTATTACATCGATTAAAATAGTTACTTTTTACTCACAATTTGGGAAGTTGAGTCCTTCAACAAAGAAAATTCCACCCATATCCAGCAAAAGCCAATGACTCATCTGTTTGTCTTTTATTTCCTGATTTGGTAGGGTATCTAAAGTTGTTATAACATGAAAAAATGCAGACACATTCATTTTTTATCTTCTTAAGAAAGTGAAATCATGTATATTATTAAATATTAGATTAAGAGCATTTTAGGTGTAAAACACCAACACAGGCGGTGCTGAATAAGAAGTGGTTTATAACAACAGAAACATGATATGAACAAACTGGTATTTCAGCTTTCTGTAATATCTCAAATAATCATTAATTTACTAATTACAAAATAAGAAATAAAAAAAACAAAGAAAAAAGAAAGAAAGAAAAGAACAAAAAAATCAGGTTGTTTATTATATCAAGTATTTGGTATAGCAATTTATAACTGCTGCCAAGTAAAAAAAGGCATATCTGAGGGGACATTGCTGATAATAACCGTCAAGTTTCGATCATTACAGGTCATTCCCATTAGCCACGATCATTATTTGAAATAACCTCTAAAGCTTTATAGCATGATTCAGATAACGATTTAGATAATTATTCAAATGCGTTTTTAATTTTTATACAAACCATTAGTGTGTTTCCTGATAAGACTTTAATTTGAAATGAGATATTGATTGATCGTAAGATCAAAAAAAGTACGAATATATGATTTTCAGGACAAGTGGAGGTGAAAACAATCACGTAATAAGATATTATCTTAGAGTGAAATCTAGCTAACACTGTTCAGCGTATGTATTTACTAGGAAGACATTTATAAGACATGCACGTGTGCTTTTTTAACAGGCTCACAGGGCGGGATCTCAAACGTGCTAATTAAGGAAATATACGAGCACAATATAAAATTTCAATATGATGGTTAAACTAAATAAGCATTTAGTTTTCCGGGTTTGTATTGATTTAATAAATGAACATTACCATACTGCATCAAGGTCTGAGCAAAGTCATTTTGGCTCCCATAACAAAGACCGACATTTGTCATTGCAAATCCTATATTGGAAAATGAAAAATATTTTCTTTGAGCACCAGACTTTAAAGTTATTTTCAATATTTGATGTTAAAATTTTAAACTTTTGAATAAATGTCGAGAAAAGGAATTGGAGAAGTCATTAACAGTTACATGCATATTGTTTATAAATACATTTTATCGATATATTCATATTTCACAAAAGTAAATTTAAAGCAAAGCAATACCAAGACTTTATCATATTAAAATACCATTTAGACCGACAAATAAAATATAGATGTGTTTGAACTGGTCTCGTCAGGGACAAAAATAACTTATAAATTTACAAAATATGCTTAAGTTTGTTATTGATTCAAAATACGTCGGTTGTTCAATCGTTCAAATTTCTGTAAAAAATTACTCTTAATATAAAACATGTGTCAACATTTTTTCCTTGATAAAATTGAATTCAAAAATAATAAATTGTGCCATATAGTAAGTATGTCTAATGTTTTTATAGCATGATGATTATCAGTAGTTTTATTACTGATAAAGCATCAGTAGTTTATTACTGATAAAACATCAGTAGTTTATTACTGAATAAACATCAGGAGTTTATTACTTATACAATATCAGTAGTTTATTACTGATAAATCATCAGGAATTTATTACTAATAAAAATCAAGATTTTTTTTACTTATAAAACATCAGTAGTTTTTTACTTATAAAACGCCAGTACTTAAGTACTGGTCAATATCAGGAGTTTACTAATGATGAAGCATAAGTAGTTTATACCTGATAAATAATCAGGAATTGATTACTAATAAAACATCAGGAGTACATAACTGATAAAACATCAGTAGTTTATAACTGTTTAAACATAAGGAGTTAATTTTTGAAAAAACATCAGGAGTTTATTACCGATAAAGCATCGGGAGTTTTTAACTGATAAAACATCAGGAGTTTATCAATGGTAAAACTTCAGGAGTTTATTATTGATAAAACATCAGAAGTTTATTACTTATAAAACATCAGGAGTTCATACTGATAAAACATCAGTAGTTTATAACTGATGATTCATCAGTTCTTTATTACAGTTTATTACAGTTAAAACATTGGGAGTTTATTATTGATAAAATATCAGTGGATTTTTACTTGTAAAAAATCAGGAGTTTATTACTTATAAAACATCAGGAGTTTATAACTGATAAAATATCAGTAGTTTATTTCTGATAAATCATCACGAATTTATTACTTATAAAAATCTGGAGTTTATTATTGATAAAACATCAGTAGTTGATTACTGTTAAAACATAAGGAGTTTATTATTGATAAAACATCAGAAGATTATAACTGATAAAATATTATTAAAATACTTATTGAATTTATTACTAATAAACATAAGTTATCGATTACTGATAAAACATAAGTAGTTTATTAATGCTTAAATATCAGGATTGAATTACATATAAAATGTCAGGATATTATTACAGATACAATATTAGGAGATCATTCAGGAGTTTATAACTGATGAAACATCAGTAGTTTACTATTTACAAATCATATTGAATTTATAACTAATAAACATCAGTTATCTATTACTGATAAAACATCAGGGGTTTATTACCGTTAAAACATCATGAGTTTATTACTGATAAAGCATCAGGAGTTTCTGACTGATAAAACATCAGTAGTTTACTATTTACAAACCATATTGAATTTATAACTAATAAACATCAGTTATCTATTTTTGATAAAACATCAGGGGTTTATTACCGTTAGAACATCAAGAGTTTATTACTGATAAAGCATCAGGAGTTTCTGACTGATAAAACATCAGGAATGTATTACTAATGAAACATCAGTAGCTTATTATTGTTAAAACATCGGGAGTTTATTATTGATAAAATATCAGTGGATTTTTACTTGTAAAACATCAGGAGTTTATTACTGATAGAATATCAGTGGTTTATAACTGATAGAATATCAGTGGTTTATTTCTGATAAATCATCACGAATTTATTACTTATAAAAATCTGGAGTTTATTATTGATAAAACATCAGAAGATTATTACTGATAAAATATCAGGTGTTTCTTGGTGTTCAAACATTATAAATTGGTCACTGAGAAGACATCCGGAGTTTTTAATTACTGATGAAGCATCAGGAGTTAGTTACAGATACAGCATCAGTATTAATAAGTATTTGTAATTGATAAAGCATCAGCCGTTTATTACCAATGAAGCATCATGAGTTTATTACTGATAAAACATCAGTAATTTATTAATGATAAAATATCAGGCTTTTTTTACTAAAAATACATATCAGGATATTATTTATGATAAATTAGCAGGAGTTTATTACTGATAAAACATCAGCAGTTTATACCTGATAAAACATTAGTAGTTTAAAAATGATATAACAAATCGGGAGTTTATTACTTATCAAATATCGGGAGTTTATTACTAATAAAACATCAGGAGTTTATTAATGATAAAACATCAGGAGATTATTATTGATAAAACATCAGGAATTTATTTATGATAAAACATCAGTAGTTTATTACTGTTAAAACGTCACACAAAAAGACTTACAAATCATATGGAATTTATTACTAATAAACATAAGTTATCTATCACTGATAAAACATAAGTAGATTATTAATGCTTAAATATCAGGATTGAATTACATATGAAATGTCAGGATATTATTACAGATAAAATATTAGGAGATCATTCAGGAGTTTATAACTGATAAAACATCAGTAGTTTACTATTTACAAATCATTTTGAATTTATAACTAATAAACAGTTATCTATTACTGATAAAACATCAGGGGTTTATTACCGTTAAAACATCAAGAGTTTATTACTGATAAAGCATCAGGAGTTTCTGACTGATAAAACATCAGGAGTTTATTACTAATAAAACATCAGTAGCTTATTATTGTTAAAACATCGGGAGTTTATTATTGATAAAATATCAGTGGATTTTTACTTGTAAAACATCAGGAGTTTATTACTAATAAAACATCAGTAGCTTATTACTGTTAAAACATCAAGAGTTTATTATTGATAAAACATCAGAAGTTTATTACTGATTAAACATCAGTATTTTATTAATGATTAAATAACAGGATTTTATTACAGATAAAATATCAGGATTTTATTACAGATAAGATATCAGGATTTTATTACAGATAAGATATCAGGAGATTATTCAGGAGTTTATTACTGATAAAACATCAGTAGTTTACTACTTGCAAATCATATGGAATTTATTACTACTAAACATCAGTTATCTATAACTGATAAAACATCAGGGGTTTATTACTATTAAACATTAGGAGAATTTATAATTTATAAAACATCAGGTGTTTATTACTGATGAAACATCAGGAGTTTATAACAGTAAAAACATCAGTAATTTATTACAGATAAAACATCGGTAGTTACTAACTGTTAAAATATCAGTAGTTTATTACAGATAAAATATCAGGAGTTAAATATTGACCAAACATCAGTAGTTTATTACTGATAAATCATCAGGAATTTATTTCTAATATAAATCAGTGGTTTATAACTTTTAAAAAATCAGTTACTGTAGCTTAATATTGAAAACATTACAGTGTGATTTATTATTAAACACTAGGAGTTTATTACTTATAAAACATAAGTTGTTTATTACTGTTAAAACATCAGAAGTTTATTACTGATGAACCATCATTAACTTATAACAATTAAAACATTTGGAGTTTATTATTGAGAAAACATCAGTGGATTTTTACTTATAAAACATCAGGAGTTTATAACTGATAAGACATCAGTGGTTTATTACTGATAAATCATCAGGAATTTATTACTATCAGAACATAAACATTAGGAGTGTATTACTGTTAAAACATCAGGAGTTTAATTTTGATAAAACATCAGAAGTTTGTTACTGATAAAACAACAGGAGATTATGACTGATAAAATATCAGTAGTTTATTACTGAAAAAACATCAGTAGTTGATAACTGTTAAAACAGGAGGAGTTTATTATTGATAAAACATCAGTCGTGTACTACTTATAAAAAATCCGGCGTTTATTTCTGATGAAACATTAGGAGTTTATTACTCATCAAACATCAAGAGATGATCACTGATAAAGCATCCGGAGTTTATTAATGACGAAACATCAGGAGTTTATTACTGTTAAAACGTCACACAAAAAGACTTACAAATCATATGGAATTTATTACTAATAAACATAAGTTATCTATTACTGATAAAACATCAGTAGTTTATTAATGCTTAAATATCAGGATTGAATTACATATAAAATGTCAGGATATTATTACAGATAAAATATTAGGAGATCATTCAGGAGTTTATAACTGATGAAACATCAGTAGTTTACTATTTACAAATCATATTGAATTTATAACTAATAAACATCAGTTATCTATTACTGATAAAACATCAGGGGTTTATTACCGTTAGAACATCAAGAGTTTATTACTGATAAAGCATCAGGAGTTTCTTACTGATAAAACATCAGGAGTTTATTACTAATAAAACATCAGTAGCTTATTCTTGTTAAAACATCAGGAGTTTATTATTGATAAAATATCAGTGGATTTTTACTTGTAAAACATCAGGAGTTTATTACTAATAAAACATCAGGAGTTTATAACTGATAGAATATCAGTGGTTTATTTCTGATAAATCATTACGAATTTATTACTTATTAAAATCTGGAGTTTATTATTGATAAAACATCAGAAGATTATTACTGATAAAATATCATGTGTTTCTTGGTGTTCAAACATTAGAAATTGATCACTGAGAAGACATGCGGAGTTTTTAATTACTAATGAAGCATCAGGAGTTAGTTACAGATACAGCATCAGTATTAATAAGTATTTGTAATTGATAAAACATCAGCAGTTTATTACCAATGAAGCATCATGAGTTTATTACTGATAAAACATCAGTAATTTATTAATGATAAAATATCAGGCTTTTTTACTACAAATACATATCAGGATATTATTTATGATAAATTAGCAGGAGTTAATTACTGATAAAACATCAGCAGTTTATACCTGATAAAACATTAGTAGTTGAAAAATGATAAAACAAATCGGGAGTTTATTACTTATCAAATATCGGGAGTTTATTACTAATAAAACATCAGGAGTTTATTAATGATAAAACATCAGGAGATTATTATTGATAAAACATCAGGAATTTATTTATGATAAAACATCAGTAGTTTATTACTGTTAAAACGTCACACAAAAAGACTTACAAATCATATGGAATTTATTACTAATAAACATAAGTTATCTATTACTGATAAAACATAAGTAGTTTATTAATGCTTAAATATCAGGATTGAATAACATATAAAATGTCAGGATATTATTACAGATAAAATGTTAGGAGATCATTCAGGAGTTTATAACTGATGAAACATCAGTAGTTTACTATTTACAAATCATATTGAATTTATAACTAATAAACATCAGTTATCTATTACTGATAAAAAAATCAGGGGTTTATTACCTTTAAAACATCAAGAGTTTATTACTGATAAAGCATCAGGAGTTTCTGACTGATAAAACATCAGTAGTTTACTATTTACAAATCATATTGAATTTATAACAAATAAACATCAGTTATCTATTATTGATAAAACATCAGGGGTTTATTACCGTTAAAACATCAAAAGTTTATTACTGATAAAGCATCAGGAGTTTCTGACTGATAAAACATCAGGAGTTTATTACTAATAAAACATCAGTAGCTTATTATTGTTAAAGCATCGGGAGTTTATTATTGATAAAATATCAATGGATTTTTACTTGTAAAACATCAGGAGTTTATTACTAATAAAACATCAGTAGCTTATTACTGTTAAAACATCAAGAGTTTATTATTGATAAAACATCAGAAGTTTATTACTGATTAAACATCAGTATTTTATTAATGCTTAAATATCAGGATTTTATTACAGATAAAATATCAGGATTTTATTACAGATAAGACATCAGGATTTTATTACAGATTAGATATCAGGAGATTATTCAGGAGTTTATTACTGATAAAACATCAGGAGTTCACTACTTACAAATCATATGGAATTTATTACTACTAAACATCAGTTATCTATAACTGATTAAACATCAGGGGTTTATTACTATTAAACATTAGGAGTTGATAACAGTAAAAACATCAGTAGTTTATTACAGATAAAACATCAGTAGTTACTAACTGTTAAAATATCAGTAGTTTATTACAGATAAAACATCAGGAGTTTATAACAGTTAAAATATCAGTAGTTTATTACAGATAAAATATCAGGAGTTAAATATTGACCAAACATCAGTAGTTTATTACTGATAAATTATCAGGAATTTATTACTAATATAAATCAGTGGTTTATAACTTTTAAAAAATCAGTAGCTTAATGTTGATAACATTACAGTGTGAATTATTATTAAACACTAGGAGTTTATTACTTATAAAACATAAGTTGTTTATTACTGTTAAAACATCAGAAGTTTATTACTGATGAACCATCATTAACTTATAACAATAAAAACATCTGGAGTTTATTATTGAGAAAACATCAATGGATTTTTACTTATAAAACATCAGGAGTTTATAACTGATAAAATATCAGTGGTTTATTACTGATAAATCATCAGGAATTTATTACTATCAGAACATAAACATTACGAGTGTATTACTGTTAAAACATCAGGAGTTTGATTTTGATAAAACATCAGAAGTTTGTAACTGATAAAACAACAGGAGATTATGACTGATAAAATATCAGTAGTTTATTACTGAAAAAACATCAGTAGTTGATAACTGTTAAAACAGGAGGAGTTTATTATTGATAAAACATCAGTCGTGTATTACTTATAAAAAATCCGGCGTTTATTTCTGATGAAACATTAGGAGTTTATTACTCATCAAACATCAAGAGATGATCACTGATAAAGCATCCGGAGTTTATTAATGACGAAACATCAGGAGTTTATTACTGATAAAACATCAGTCGTGTACTACTTATAAAAAATCCGGCGTTTATTTCTGATGAAACATTAGGAGTTTATTACTCATCAAACATCAAGAGATGATCACTGATAAAGCATCCGGAGTTTATTAATGACGAAACATCAGGAGTTTATTACTGATAAAACAGCAACAGTTTATTATCTATAAATCATCAGTAGTTAACTAGTATTGCTGATAAAACATCAGTTTCTGTAGTTTTACACTGACAAAACACCAGGAGTTTATTACTTATAGAAACATAAGGAGTTTAAAAATGGTAAAATGTCAGTAGTTTAGTACCTATAAGTTATCAGTAGTTTATAACTGATAAACACCAGGAGTTATGTGCTGATAAAACATCAGGAGTTTTTGCTGATAAATCATCAGGAGTTTATTACTGATAAACTTAGTTTTATTTTATGTTAATGCTTACCTTTAAACTCTATGTTTCGGTTATACAGGTACAAGTCACTTTCTGTATAATATAAACAAGGTTTCTGTCATAAAAAACTATATCTTTAAAAGTAAATTTGAGTAAATAACTTTTCTAATCATAATATATCTTTGGAAACTAGTATTTATGAGAATATCTTCAAAATTGGATATATTTCTAAGGATGTTAATTTTCCCAGTTATCCCATGAGCAACTTGTTTGACATATATAAGTCCTTTATTTGCTTTCAAACCTTTCGTCTGATAATAAATATGAAAAAATACATACATGCCTGAGGGATATAAAGATGAATACATAAGTGGACGTCTATTAAATTTTCAAAGCTAACATACAGTTTACACGGTATTGTTTCGAACTTGCTCCATGTATGTACTAGTACGTTAAATATAGTCTATCTATTATATATCTATTACTTATTATAAATATATTCCAGTCAACACATTAATTCTACAACAAACTGATATTACTCAGATTTTAAGGACACACGAATATTAATAATGGCGACTTACTTTTGGTCCACGGAACTGGTTTATAATGACAGATTTGAAAACTTTCTTCCAGTTCTTGCAGTACTCCCTGATCTAGGCCAATGAAAAACGTTTCGTTTACCATTTCCATTCCTTCCAAGTTAATGCAGGCTTTATTCTCAACCTACACGCATTGTAAAATAGCAATTATCGTTTTATTATAAAATAAAGCTTTTATCAAGAGCAAAGCTTATTACTAAATAAATAACATGCACATACTTATATATAATCTTAACTGTTTAACACGATTTATCACTTATTAGAAATTGTTCATAATGCAAAAATTTTGATATCAGATTCTTTAAAGATTAATATGCTTCAAATTTGATTTTCGAAAATACTGATAATTACTAGATCTATACACGTAACAGTATGATCTCCTTTTCAAATGTTAAATAAATATTTTTGAGTACATACAGGGAATTCATTTTATGTTATAAACTCTACACACTATACGTGAACACGTTTTGATTACATAGTGTCATTAAAACGCTGATAGTTTGTTTTTTTTTTTAAGAAAGAACAAAATTAGCTTGATCAGTGCATCTTCAAATCCCAAACATAGTTTGTGCATTCTCTTATCCAAATCAGACACATTCAGTAAGAATGTACTATATATCAACACATTTCTGCAATAAAAGCATTTTATCAAAATTTAGGCATAATATTTTGGACAAAAAAATAAAAATTCTACTTATTCATTACACTGAAACTTAGAAAATTACATTTCCCTACTATGAAAGTAGACAAAGCCTATAAAAGGGAAATTAAAATAAAAATATTCGTTCATTTCTTTTTATTTTCCATTTTTCTGTTCTCAAAAAAGTAATTTGGTATTTTATATGCCGCTTCCGCGTACTTGTCCCCAGCGCACTTCATCTTGGATGGGATCAATAATAGGGCAGGGAACTAAATTACGCTTCCGTTTTCAATCAGAATACCTTGGCTATTATTGTTATCATAAAAGTCGAAAACTTGCGATTGCTCTTTTATCGGAATTCTAGCCGTTTATCAATGCGTTACTGCGCCCAACATGAAATGATACTGAAAATTTCATATATAGAATTCTATATTTTTTATTATTATTTAAATTCCTTTTAGATATATACGTTTAGTCCATGGCCGGGCAAGCCAAAGCCCACTTCGCGGCCCGGCCTTTGACTTCCCCGTTTAATTCTATACATATCAATGGAATTTTCAGTGTCAGTTCTAGTCGGACACCCCATTTTAATGTAGCTCGATGATAATAAGCGGGATATTATGATAACGAGCGATCGCATCTTTTCGAATTTACAATAATTGTCGAGTGTTCCGAGTGAAAACGGAAGCAGTTCATGAAATACCGAATGACACCTTCAAAACGGAAACATTAATCGTGTTTTAACCGACTTCCCCTATATTAGGCTTTGCAAAATTTCATATTAAGTAAAATAAAGCAGAAATAAGGTCACATAATGCTTTTATAGTAGCATTATTATAGGTAGAGATAACTGTAGAAGATAGCAGCATAACGTTCATGGAAGCAGTATTAATCATTTGTGTTGGCCTGCAGAAGACCACAGACAACATAGAACAGCAATAAAGTATGGCTGAAAAAAATTACAACCTAGATTCATTGGAGCAGTATGGTGGCTGATTTGTGCCATTCGTGTTTTCCAAGCCAAGCGAAACGATAGAACGGCGGAGGGGGTGGGCGAAATATGATAAAAAAAGAAAGATTCGACAATCGGGGCGCGGAGCGAGATTTCAAAAATAAAACGGGGGGCATGGAGCGAAGTTTTATTTATCTAACTTTTCACTTGGCGGGGTCGCGGGGCCAAAACACGACTGGCACAAATCAGCCACCATAGAGCAGCCTTAATATGTATTGGAGTTGGCTGTATACAACCAAAGCCCGAAGGAATAAAAACATGCATACGATACCTTAATAAGGAGAAACTCATAATCTATAAATACGGTGTGATCAGATTTGGTTTGTATTTCGGTGTTGTTTTCATGTACGCACAAATCAATCTCAATTATGCCTGAAAAATATCACTAAATGATTGTTCTGATCGTAAATAGGATAAACTATAATGAAAGTTTTTATATAATAGGTTAGCAATGGCTATCTTCAGACATTGATTTGCATACTGTGAATTTACTATTTTGTATGAATGTGCGGCGAAGACTCTGAGTACCTTATTTGATGGGCTTGTCATAAGTAAGACATCAAGTCATCAACAATATAATTTGACTTTAATAATCTTTGCTGGTAAATGTAACTGCTTTTAAGAATAACATTTATAAATTTAGAGTTTTAATTTAAGCACATCTTTATTTTTACTTAATAAATTAATGGAAATTATTTGATAGCGAATGTTGATTATCAAAAGTTTTGGTTGACTTATATACAAATTTTGCAATTTAGTGATTAACACCCTTTTTATAACCTTTGTATTTGATTTTGCCTGGCATGTCCGCCAACTTATTACATTAGAATAGGAATTAGTACTTATTAATTTTGTCCAAGAGTTTTGAAGATTATAACCTATTAGTGCTACATAATAGAGTTGAAAAATGTTATGTTGTAATTACTAATTCACTTATTCGATTGTTATAGTTTATTTAAATGGAAAAAAAATGGAATTGCAGTAGGAAAACGTTAAACTAAAACATTTAGAGAGTAGATTTATTATCATGAATAACTTAAAAATGATATCTAAGGTAATTTGTATACAACATCTTTTAACATTTGTATTTAAAAAAAATATTTCTACTTTTTAAAATTAATATTAGTTAGATCAATACAACTTTACTAAAAAGCAGCTGAAATGGTTTAAAAAAAACAAATACATTTTTTTATTTAAAAAGTGGTTTAAAGTGAAGTTATAAACAATTACATAATATTTCAAAATATATTATTATGTTTATTAAAAAAATCATAATAATATACACATAAGAATCAATAAACATTATTTAATTTATCGAAACAATGTCAAATTAATTGGTAAATATAGTTTGGCAAATCGATGCACTTGATTTTTTTTTTCTCATCTAAATGCAAATATGTAAGATACAAAGGATAAACGGTTTCTAAACTTTATCATGTCCACTTGGGAAATTAAGATGAAAAGTTAAATATTCAAACAAAATAGAGACATAGAATAAATGTTATTTATACAGACTATGATCGAAATTCATCGGGAACATTTAGAATGACTGACGGACATATAAATGGCTAGCAATACATATTTGCGAAAGTTATTTACATCCGTTTAATCTGATGTTTTATTTTTTGAAAATACAATAACTCAGTTATGAAATCGGTTCAGTTTTATCGTCATCTTATGATCAAAATACATTGTAAAATTGAAAAGGGAAGTCTAATATTCCGACTCATAACAAAATAAGAAATAGGCAATTGCAACATTTGCGACCCTTTCCGTCAATCTTCAATTATGAATAATAGCCCGAGATGTTCCGATTGAAAAAAATGTGCTCCATTAAGGTCGAATTAAAGGCCTAAAATGTGGAATTCTAACATAGATATACTAGAATACAGCAAAACGGAAGAAATACGCGAATGCTAGTTAAGAAATAATATATCCCAAACTGTGATTTTATCGCTCAATAACATCACTGTTTGGAGTTCGGATGCGAGGAATTATATCACTAGGGCGTAGCCCGAGTGATATAATGATACGCATCCGAACGACAAACAGTGATGTTATCCAGCGATAAAATCACCGATTTGGATATATTATTTCGATTCTAACACGACATAAACAAAAAAATGCTGCCGTACCTGCTATTACGCAAAATTGCGCCTGGTTTGTTTCCGTACTAATAGGGTATGTAAGTCTCGTCATGTGACTTGCGAGATTTCACGATATTTTGCACTTCCGGGTACAAACAAATATCAACAACATTGCTTATCTATACTGGGTAATACTTGTATGCCGGTAGGAAAGTAAAACTTACATGGAAAAGCAAATGATATGTGGAAATTGGCAGAGTTTTTTGTTTTGTAACGAAATGCAAATGGTCTCATCTTGTGAACAAGTATCAATGAAAGACAACTTCGTATAATCTTCAGGTGGGTGTGTCATTTCAAATTCAGTTTATCCCAATAAATGTTGTAATATTTTCATTTCCATGTAAATCTAATAAAGTTGTTTTTTGATACAACATCATTCGCATCTGACACCAGACTGGTGGATTTGATTTTATCAATTTTCTATAGCGCTACCTGAGTATCTCTCAGAAGTATATAATGTTTAGAAATTTCGGACAGCGCATATTTCGGATAAACGTTTCAATATGATTATCAGTGTGTTTTAGTTGAATATATTTTCTTCCAACTGAAAATATTATTTATTTGTAATTATAATCTTTATAAAGCACAAACAGTCAAGCTGTATTTAACCAATTTAAATTGTCATAAAATTCAATGAAATATTTTGCTCCTGTAGATATTTAGACTGAGGAAAGTGGTGAGATGAAAGACGTCAACTGGTATCCTATGTAAATACACATGCATGTTCTGCTGTAAAATCGTTTTGGTAAGAAATATATACTTAAAGCTACTTAAACTACATTAATGAAAAATAAATATTATTGTATAACATATAATGTTCTCGTTTTTGTAAATAATTACAGTGTAGCTAAATAAACAAACAGTGTGGCATATGTAGTTAATTCATGTTAAATACTGTTTAAAGTATTTTTCTCAAGTAAGTGGGTCATATTTTTTAGTTAAATCATGTTCAGTAAATGGTTAAAAGAACTTAGTCACTATCACATTTTTTAAAGATCAGTTGTCAAAGCAAATCTACAAAAACTAGGACACCAAGAAGTGTTTCTTCCTTTTCAACATTATTTTCTATTCATGACAATATGAAAATGATTGAAATTTATAGCTGACCAATTATTATTGCTTTCAACTCATGATAAATTTTCTTTATATACAGGTATGTGATTTCATGGTTGGATCTTGAGTACTTGTCATGGCTCTTGATTTATTTTGGAGTGTTCACCATCAGATTAGAAATCAAATAGTGATACCACCAGGCATAGTTGAAAGGAAATGTCCATACACAGTCTTGGAGTACATAGTGGTAGAGACATGGCAGTCCATTACAGATTTTGACTGAATTATTCAATTAAAGCTTCTTAAAGCTCCATGTCTTGTGTAAACTGTCTGACTGAATGTTTGTATTCTAATAAAAACTAAGGTTGAAGACACTTCAAAGATATATGTCAGTGTAAAAATGTTAAACAAAATATCTGTCTTTGTAAGAAATAAATAACCTGTCTTTGTTATAAATAAATAACCTTTCATTTGTAACTTTGTATTAACTTAATTATTCAAAGATAATTTATCTTCTGCAAATGGCTGCCCAAAACAGTTTCAACCAGGCATCATGTAGTTTCAAAACAGTTAAGATAAATTTGTTATAAATAGACTTGTAAAGTAACAGGAATGGTAAAAAGATTAATGTTCAGCATTAAAATGTTTCTATCTTGATTGAGTTTCATTTCATATTATCACCATGATCACTGCAATTGTAAAAGTAATGTAATTTTTAACCATTATTTAAATATCATAAAAATCATATCAAAGAAAAACTTGTTTCTGAGGCAAGATGTGTAAAAATTCTTCCAGTTATAGCCTTTCACTGCTCTTAGAAAAGCCATGATTTGCATTGTACATGGCAGGTAGTAATACCAGAGTAAACAATATTAATGCAATCCATCTGTGTTGAGTATTCTGTAGCAAAACACTAGCTTGCTAGCCCTTGTAAGCCCAAGTCTCTCTCTTAATTGGAGAAGACTTGCAATTCTGCATTCCTTGAAGATTTTAGTATCAGAGGGGTAGTTATTACATACCATATAATTCTTTGGGTTTCAAATTACCTGTTTTATAATGTATTGAACCTGTTGACATTTGACCAAAAGTGAATTATCTATACAATACATGCAAAACTTAGGGTTTGCACTTGATACAAAACAATTACATCACTTATACATTAATATACCCATTGGAACTGTTTCAAAATTGTCAATGTTTCAAAAAAAAACAAAAAAAAAAACACCACACAATGCTTTTAACTTCTGTCCATGTACATATGTGTAAATGTAGTCATTGAAGAGCTGTCAAGAACTTTTCATCAATATTATTTAGATAGTGTCTGTTTCGATTTCAGGACAGACAAAATTCAAATGACATGCATAGTATTTAATATAGTCAATGCTTGCATATTCAAGCAATCTAGCCATTGTTGTTAGAGAATTAAAGTGCACAGTGACACTTATTTTGCAGATGAACTTTTATGATTAAGCACTGCTATAAATATATGCCAAATAGTAGAAACAAAAAACAGTTCATAAGTTTAATAAACTTTTATTTTTACACAATTTATAGTGCACTGCTTAGCATATATATCACACTGATTTTCCAGTGGAAGAAAAACTTCAGGAAAGCACTTGGAATTATTATTAGTTATTTGGACAATGTAACTTTACACTGTGAATGTCTACTGATACAAGAATAAGAATATTTCCTTTTACAAATGTAAAGACTTTGAAAATTAACATGAACAAATTATCATAGAGTTATAAATCATATTCTAATTGAAAAATGTTCAGCTTGATATCAAAGCTTTGAATGCAAATTTGTGAGCTTATCAATGATTACCTCACAATATTAGTAGTAGATGATATATAATATTTTTGCTAATCTTTACTTCATAGTCATTTAATGTCCATAATGTCATATGACTATACTGTGATTCCATGAAAAACCTTATCTCTGGTGTGTTATCAGCTTTGGTATATATAGAGTATCTAGTTATAATACTTAAAACTGCAATGAAATGTGGATATTTTACTCTGTTTCTATCATTGTGACATTAACATGTTAACAAGATCATAGTGTCAAACACCATAAAATCATACTCTTTATACATTAATATTTTTGTTCTGGATGTCATTGATCTTCTTCAGGAAAGTACATTTGACTATTCTCAGTGGCTTATATTAACTAATATTTCACTGTAACTTTGTGTTCTCTGATATCATTCTCAAATTATGGAACTGGAAGATGGTAGTTGCAATAAAGGTCTTCATGGACAAATCCTCCTTCATCTTTTCCCTTTTTATCTGCAGAATGAAAAATCAATAAATATGTTGTTAAAAGTGTAAGACACTAGAAATGATATTTACATTACATTTAATAAACTGGTCATGATTGACAGAAAAATTTCATATTTGAAGTAAATAAACATTAAAGATAAACAACAACACATAATATATAACAGTAAAAAATATTGATCTTCTTGAATGTGAAACATGACTATTTTTAATGTTTTATTTACTTATCAATTATCATGCAGTGAAATCCAAAAGTTATTAATATATTTTGATTATTGTTTATCTTTCCGATCTCAACTAAAAATTAATCAATTATTTTACATGTATTTACCTTTGATGTATAGATATTTCAGGATCATAGGCAGTGCAAACAGTTGATTAATGGTCCATATTGAACAACTGCATATTCTATACTTGTCATATACCTCCTTGTCTATACATCTGAAATGGTTTAACCAAATATTATAATTATTTTTTAATTCAATCATAATTTGATAGGTACCATATTAACATGTATATATAATTGAAAAAGGAACAAGAATAAAATGGAATGGAAAAAATATCCGAATTACTGTGCAATGTCCGAATTTTGTATAACTTTAATATAAACTAGAATTAAAGTGTTTCTCCATTGTTTATTTCAATAAGTTAAAATGGTTTGAATTAATTTCTCACATCAGTAGTTTTAAAACAATACTAAAAGCTAAACAACTAGAATTCACTACCTTAACAAAACATCCGAAACAATTGTCACTATCCGAAAATAAACTAGTTTTATTAAACTCTATAAATCCCTCGTTTTTCCGTCAGATAATTGACCTACCTGCATTTTTTGACCCGTGCTATCCATTCCTTCAAATCTGAAGAGGACCGAAACAAATTTAACTTCTATATCCCTCGAGTTCTTCGGGTTACCTATATGCGTAACGGTAAATAAGTCTGCCGATGTACCCGGAAGTGGTAAATCGAAAGTGAAAGTAAACGAGACTTACGGGCCCTATTGTCAGCGCGTCGGATTTTATAGTGGTTACGTCACATGTATAATGATTACGTCACATGTCTAAATATAGAGCGCCAAACAGTGACTCTATTGCATAATAACACACACTTTCGGTTCTTCTATGTTCAATAGGGAAAAATGCGGGTCGTGTTAGAATAAGAGATATACTCAGAATTAAATTGAATATCGATTTTTGTTGTGATTGTTTAGTCCGACATCAGTTATAACGATGAAACACCTTTCACCCTTTTTTGTCATTTTAGGTCATGGCTACTTTGAATAAACGGATAAGCGAATTATCTGAAAACTTGCACAAGAGTAACCAATCGAAAGAATTAATTTCCAATGTTCCAATTTTCATGTAAAAAAGTAACTCAATAAAGTCCAATTGTACGAAACGTAATTTAATGTAAACAAAACAACATGAATGAAATTTTTAAAAAAAGTAAAGTATTACAAAATTTGGAAGTTGAACACATAATGCAAGCATACTTCATGAATGTTTATTATGAAAAAAAGAGTCTTGCGTAATATTCATTTATTTAGATTTTTTCTGATGAACCCACAGGTGCTAGTTGCATTGATTTGACCTAAAATGTGTTTGACCTTGTTATTTATACAATAAAATATCAATATATTAAAAAAAAAAATTTTTTTTTTTCACTGTAAGTTAATATATTATTATTGACAAGGTATGCAACATTCAGGTACGAAAATTATGGGTACGCCGGTTATCTGTGTTAAAATTTTTCACCGGGCGGTAATATCGTCGGATTTTTGCATGGAATCAATGCACAATATATTTTTCTATTACAATTTACTATTTCCAGATCCCCAATTAACCGCTAGGTAATGTTATAAAGCCCGAAAGTAAGAAATCACCCATGTCCGAAAGATGAGACCGTCATGACATGTACATTGTAAGCTGGTATTTACGCTTGAAATACATCAACAAAGAGATCAAACGGGTCGAACACACATGCAAACAACTGGATTTTACATACTTTTAAATGGTTTTATCCTCCACGAGTGGCACTAAGTCCTATGTGCCCGTATTTTAAGAAATATTCTACATGTATAAGGTAATTCCTAAATCGGAAGTGTTCTCCGCAACACGTGCTTGGTTCCCTGTTCCGCTCTTTTTCAATGTATGTGAAACGGAAGCCAGAGAATACTTCCGGTGGGAATTACCTTCTAAAAATATCGTCTACATGTAGGATATTTCTTTAAATACAGGCTCATAGGACTAAGTTCGACTCGTGGAGGAAAAGACCAGTATGTAAAATCCAGTTGTTTGCATGTGAGTTCGACCCGTTTGATCTCTTTGTTGATGTATTTCAAGCGTAAATACCAGCTTACAATGTACATGTCATGACGGTCTCATCTTTCGGACCTGGGTGATTTCTTACTTTCGGGCTTTATAACATTAACTAGCGGTTAATTGGGGATCTGTAAATAGAAAATTGTAATAGAAAAATATATTGTACATTGATTCCATGCAAAAATCCGACGATATTACCGCCCGGTGAAAAAATTTTAACACAGATAACCGGCGTACCCATAATTTTCGTACCTGAATGTTGCATACCTTGTCAATAATAATATAACAGTGAAAAAAAATTTTAATTTTTTTTTTTTAATATATTGATATTTTATTGTATAAATAACAAGGTCAAACACATTTTAGGTCAAATCAATGCAACTAGCACCTGTGGATGAACCACGATAAAACTAAGTACAATATTCGAACACGCACACATTGGCAGACTGCCAAGCTTTACTCGGATCAATTGCCATTCGATAAATAACTACATAAAACTTATGATAACCGTATATATAAAGATTCGCTTACGTACTTACTTGCGTTTGGAGTTTTAAGGACAGTGACATTTGGAAGAATCCCACTCTTGGTCCAAGACATGATTTTTGGGACTGTGATTGACTGTTTCTTGCTGTAAAAACCTGTGAATAGATAGGACAATATAAATACCTGAAATAGTAACACAAATTTATTGGTATGTAAAACAATCGTTTAATGAAAGCATGGAAGAAGTGAAATTAACGACGTTTTACTAAAGGGCACATTTTGCCCCAGGAATCCATATTAGTTCTATTGAAATGTCAAACATGTGTTTTGAATACTGTTTAAAATGGATTTAGAGCATATAAGATGTCTAAAAACTGCAGAAATAGCACTAGTTGTGCAGTGATAGGCCATAAAGGCAGCAAAATGTAAATACATTATAATTTGACTTCCATACAAAATATAAATTCACTTAAATTATATCAACTGCCAACTGTGAAAAAGAGGCAAAACCAGTGTTAGTTTATTAACAATTCACAATGGACTTAAACATAAGAACAAAATACTTAAAACAAAATGTTTATATTGTTTGCTGACTGTCAAACAATTTAGAAACGGGTTAATAGAAAAACAAAATGATAATTTTGAAAGATCAGTACCTTGTGGGCATCTCCCTGATGCCACAATAGCGTAGTTACCATCCGGCCAGTTATCTGTTTCAGTATTCGGGCTACTTTCATCTCCATCCTTAACACATAAGTTCAGCTTGAATGAAAATCTATTAAAAGGCCCTAGCAAGTTGCTACACGTTTCTGGCCAGCTGTCCTCTGTTATATCGTAAAACCATTTTGCCGTTTTATTTTCAATATCACCTACGTTGTTATTTTCTGAAACTTGTTTGCAACCAGGTTTGGCCATCGGTACCGAGGTTACGATTTTGACTGTATTCTGCCAAACAAGATATATGTAACCGGTTTTCCAGCCTTGATTTATTGACTCAGGACAGCCGGTTGTTGGCATCAACATAGCATATGGCCCAGGAGGCAAATTGCTTTCAGCATGCGTTTCGTCTGACATTAAAATAAGAAGTATCAAACACGAATAGTTTTTATATCTTAAATACAAGTTATGCCTCAGAAATGAATCAACTTTTCTTTCTGATAAAAAGGAAACTACAAGCATGATAATTTTTTTATATTGAAGTAAGAACATGTAATGAAAATAATAGCGCTGAATGTGATATCATTTGTCACACAAAAAGCAAAATATACACAAAATGTCACAAAAAATGTCACTTTTTTTACTTCCATATGAAATACTAAAACAACATGATTACAAGTATGACTCGCCAAAACATCAAAAAAAGAAAATACACAAAATAATAAAAAATGTCAAAATTAATTCACTTTTGTTTGTTTGTTTGTTTGGGTTTTACGTCACATCGACACAGTATATGTCATATCGCGACATTCCAGCTTTACTGGTGGAGGGAGACCTCAGGTGTCTCTCCTTGCATTATTTCAGGCACTGACGGGCACCTTAGTAGAACGACCGACGTTCCGTAAGCTAGCTGGGTAGCTTCCTCACATAAACGAATCCAAAGTTTCTTTCGGGATTCGAACCCACAGCGGTGAGGGGCAAGTGGTTACTTGTCTTTTAAGTATATAGTTAGTACTGAAAGAAGTGATGCCTATATAATTATTTTTTTTGATGTTTTACTTAAGAAATAATATAATATCCCAAAGGGTGATTTTATCGCTAAACAAAATCACTGTTTTGAGTTCAGATGCACGGAATTATATCACGAGGGGATAGCCTGAGTAATATGATGGTTGTGCATCCGAACGAAAGAAAATTTTCTTCTTTTTTTTTAAATAATCCTGTTGATATCAACCTGTAAGCATGATGATTCCTTGCAAAACGGGTCCACGTAAGATTAAATAAAATATGTAAATTTGAAAAAAGACACGCATTATAAGTACAGGCAAATTTTCATATATTTTTCAGATTTATTTCAGTTAGACTTAAAATGTGTATGTACTGTACCTTTTACAATAGCGGTGTGTTCTGTACTGTTCCAACATAACTTTATAAACACCACTGTATTCACTAGATACATCAAACATAGTAAAAATGTAAGATTTAACATTCATGTTTCTTTAAAACAGTGAAAAAGAACGGACGACTTCCTTGTTGTGAAAAATGAGTGCGTACCGTTCCGCTCTGTACCGGCTATAAACAACACTGTACTCAAATGTTCACAAAAAAGTAATCTGTTTATGAATAAAAAACATACTTGAATAGGTGAAAAATCTGCATATACCGTACTCGAAAAGTCACGTGGCATGGCCATATACATGCTTTTGATAGCTAAATGTCCTTCGTGATTGTAAAAATAATAAAAAAATAATGCTAAGCTATCAGTAGCTAGTTGTATTTCTTCAGCAATACACATTCAAATTTATTCTTTACACTTATCACAGAACCGCATATTGCGGCGCATAAATTCGAATCCGTACTGGCTTTACATTTTGTTTATGATACCCTTAAATTTGACCAATCAATTTTAAAACTAACAGATTGTTTTCATTTAATAATAGAGGCCATACACTTAGTTAATACTAAAACAATATCGAGATGTAGGAGAATTTTTTTTTAAAATACACGATTGAAAATATGCGCCGCAATCTACGGTCCCGTTCCCGAGTTCCTATGACAAAAATATCAAAATAAACAAAAACGGAATCCCTAAAGAACGCTAAAAGCAGCAAAATATAAATTGTGTACCAATATGACCACCCTAAAAGGTAATATAAAAACTGAACAATTAACAACATAGGTTAGTTACATGTCTCAAAGGACACCAAAACAAGTTTAAACAAAATTTACCATACGGTTCACGAGTAATGGACACTTTTCCGAATCAAAGGGGCTGTTTTCAGCCTTAATCTAAATTGTTTAGATGTATACTGGTTGATTTTGTCAAATTTTGAATAATTTGAGCGTGTAGTTTTAATTTCATTAGGCTTTGAAAATATAAGGTACCAAATTCATAATTGAATCTAGCATTATTTAGCCAATATATACATATGTTAATTACTAATTGCATAATAAAAAGCGATCTGAATGATACCTAAATAATGTTAAAAGAAATAAAGAAAGAGTAACGTTGACCTTACTTGGGTTGGAACCCATGACCCTCAGTTTTAATTCAGTTGGCAGTATTTGTTGTTTATTTCAGTACTCTTAAAAGGGGAGATAAAATGTTAAATGAATAAAATTTATAAGACAGAACATAGTTTTGAGGAATATCTTGATTACTTCCTATAAATCTTGCTATTTATATGTGAAAGTTTAGAACTATGAATCATAATTTTCCTGTAGAGAAAGATCGATATTTTAATATTGAACGTGCTTATAGAATCTGTAACTTATGTAAAAAACATTGTCTTGGAGACGAATTTCATTATCTTTTTGAATGCAGTGATCTACTGATAAAAAGAAATATATTCAAAGATACTTAGAAATCATAAAAATTAAAATAAACTTATTAAACTTGCTTCACTTTGTAAGCTTTTATTACAAAGTATTAAATAAAAACTCAGTCTCCAAAGTTAGACAACATATTACAATATAGATGTTTTTACTCAGGGAATCTGTACATATGTTTCACATTGTTCGATAAGTGTTTGTATGTACTTGTGCACCTTTCATCATGCTTTTGTTTATCTTTTATATATTCTTTGTAGTTAAAATCACATGCATGCAATATGCCATGATTAAATAAATAAACTTAACTAAACTAAACACAGTGATGACCTCCCTTGGCGGATTGTAATCGCTGCCTTTACAGATGTCACATGATAATGAAATACGCATGACGTAACGTCGAAATTCAAATGTAAATATCAACCGTTACATAGAAAATTGGGGCGCCTGTGGCCGAGTGGTTAAGGTTGTTGACTTGAAACCATTTGCCCCTCACTGCTGTGGGTTCGAATCCCAACATAAACATTGGATTCTTTCATGTGAGGAAGATGTCCACCTAGCTTACGGAACGTCGGTGGTTCTACTGAAATAATGCACGGAACGGCATCTGAGGTCTTCCTCCATCAGTAAAGCTGGAACGTCGCCATATGACCAATATTGTGTCGGTTTGACGTAAAACCCAATTTAACAAACAAACAAATAAACATAGTCAATCTAACGTCATTTTCGCCATCTTTTTTATTTTTGACAAAAAAATATACAAAATAATGAAAAATAAATACAAAAGCTAATAAATAGTTTTAACAAACTATTGTTAAAAATAAAATCCATGTGTGGTAGCAGATATTTCTGTACTGATGAGGGGAGTTCACTGCATATGAGATTGTATGTGTCCACGTACGCAAAGGCGTTACGGTAAGCAGTATTCAACATTACTCGTATCAATGGTGAAAATATAACAAACATCTGGGGATTTGTTCATATAACGGTGAATATGAAACCTCCAATGTTACACTTTCGCATCATTCCACGAAAATATTTGTGGTTGCATAAAGTAAAAGAATGAGTGTGTCCTAAACAAGATCACGGTGGAGGGAACAAAATAAAGAAAAAATGTTGAAAAGGAATAAGATGATATGAAGCCGGACATATATATATATATAATGCAAGCAACATTTTAAGGTTCACAATATATCAAATTAGTAAAAACATTAAATCGCCCTATAAAAAAGATCAACAAGAAAAAAAATACCAGAATATTTTAGGATCGAAAATGCATCATCTCTGGTGAAGGGTCAATTTTTATAGCCTCCAAACGCTAATGTGATCAGAATACAATAGATACAAGTAAATCATTACCTGGAAGCATGTCGAACTTGTTTGAAGTCATACCGCCGCCATAAACATTGTCCCATATAAATTGTGTATATTTAAAATCGTTTATAGTTGTTATCCCTGAGACGCTTACTGAAAAAAATAAACAGCAAGGAAATTCAAAACAGAACATAAGAACTTCATCTCGCACCACATGATGATATGGGATCCAATCAAATCATAATCTACCAATCAAGTTACAATTTGTATCCCTTCATAAAGCTTATAATGATATCTAAGGATATTCTGATAGAAAATGGGGATCTTGATTTTTGTGTATTTTGATGGTGTTAAGTGAAAAAAGTTAGTCTGATGAATAAATAAATCTATACATAGCTTTTTGTAGAGTTCTCCTGCTTAACTTCTAGGATAATAATGTTCTGTGAAAATATATTCCATTTAATAAATCAAACGAAAAAATATGTAAACATTTTTTTCTTAATATATTTTACTTATAAGCGTGAAAAGTTACACAGAACATTTGCAAAGAAATAGGTTCTGGTAAAATATGCGATTTTAGATTACTAGTATATTATTTTCGCGATATTCATACCTGTCATTGTAACTGTATGGCCATAAATACTTTTATTATTATATTCTTATAAATGTTATATTGAGACATATATATTCTTTTCTGGCTATAAAAAAAATTGCACTACGGTAAAAATTCTTTCCTTATTTTCAGAGGTGTCTTACCGGACTAAATTTAATTTCTTCTAAATTTAGGCAAAACACAAAATTTAAGGGGAAGTCTTTTAAAATATAGTGCGACAAAAAATGTATAAAAAACAGAAAACAGAAAAAAAAATCTATAAATACAAGATTTATTTTCATTTTGTGACATATAACCATGAGGGAATTTATAATCAGATACATATATCATGCGATAAATTAGTTTATTGTTTAATCATATTAAAACTAGAATTCAATTCCTATCTTAGTTGGTCTTAATTGCTTGGTATAATGACTTTTGTAATCTACGCTTTACATCGTAATTGTCACGATTGAAGTGAATTAAAAAACGTACTGAAGTTATGATAAAAAACCCAACTGAATTCTGAAAATATACGGTGTCATTAGGTTTTTGGTGGATATAGCCAGAGGTTTTTATATTATTCTACTGATATGGGGAAATTACTTAAATATTCATTTAATCGTCTCTTTTGATCTGTTTGAAATATGTATCATGGAATGCAAAAACTGGGATTTCTTTCTATTAATTTTCTAAATCTATGAAATATCACGAATTCTCTTTTATAAATAAGATAAGTAATTTGCAAGTAGAATAGTCCTTTACCCATACAATATGGTGCTATATCAGTCAAATATATTTCATATTTGTAAAAACTAAATATGAAAGTAAACGGAGTCAAAACTCATATTTATTATAAGGGACTTCTTTCACCATTTTGTTTTAAAAATCTGTTAAATAAAAAACAATTTTGTTTGAATTTGGTTTTGAAAACTATCTAGAATGATAGAAAATGGTCTAACTAAGAAAATAAATCCGAACACCAATATCTTTAATTCAGTTATTAACGCTGTAATGACGTTTAAAGAATATGTTTACATGACGTCACAGTGTAGCGTCAAACATCGCGTTAAAACAAGGTCGATATATTACTGCGCGCTGTACAATTGCAGTTGCAAATCAATCAAGGGGATTCGTAACCATTTTTCTTTGATAATGAAATTAAATAAAAAGGTTATTTTTTCGTTTTTCATGACATATGATATATATTTTACTCAACATGATAATATTTCAGAAAATATTTGGAATTTTATCATGTTTCGTAAAAATGGAATATAAAATGTGCCATATTCGGTTGGCTCGACTTTTTCTATGCCCACCAAAACGTATTTGTCTCTTACCAAAATTGCGCATAAAAATGAAAATACGAACGTGTACGTCACATGTCGATTTTGTACTTAAATAAGTTCCTTTTACGCAATATCGATTATCAAAAAAAAAAAGAAAGAAAAAAAAGAAAAAGAAATAACCTCATGATGAAATCGTAAATACCACAACCGTCATCATCATCATATCATCAACATCATTATCATTATCATCACATGTGTATAATTAACAAATATTCACCGAATTTTCGAAAAATGTATGATAAACAAATATTTTATCGCGTGTTTTAAAAGTATATAATAAACAAATATTTCACCAAATAAGCAGGTATTTTGTAAGTATCGTACTTCAATATCCCTGTTAACAAGAACATAATATATTCGTCTTGCACTAAATTATGTTTTTTTTATTTCACTTCTAGCTGATTGACCTAAAAATGATTCCAATGCCCTAATTAAATAAATCTACAAGCTATTAGTTTAAACATGTTTATGCAGGATTGCGATACATGTTCTTTCATTTTGGAGTCTGGAACTAACCAGTACTGGTATCAAATGAGGAAACAAAGTCGTGACCAGAGTTGGGGCTCGAACCCACAGTTCTGAGATTGAGAGGCAAACATCTTAGTCATTGAGTTACAACTACCTCTTATTATTTTACATGTATCATCCATACTTTGTGATTCATCAGGACAAAAAAATCACATCTTGCTCGATCTTTATATCTTACATACCATGCAAAAAGCAAACATAGGGTGCATGTTAAAGTCTGTCAAACAATTTGCTTGGAACAACTTCAACGCATTCACTCGTCATTTCGAAAATAACAATGATGTTTTAAGCATAGCATATCGTTAAAGAAGCAAGTTATAAATGAGAAGTGAACAGAACGCAATTCATAGTACCTCCTGTCGTGTGCACCACTGTAAAATTATACATCTGGTTTGCAGCGTGAAGACAATGATTTATGAAAATGTTCAAAACTCGTTTTTTTTTCGTGATTAAAAAAGTTTTGACTTTACTTTCATCTAAGTCACCGCGTAAAATACTGTAAAACATTTATTTTTCGCGAGAACCTTATTTCGCGAATTTGAGGAAAAATGCCCAAAATAATTATTTCGCGTCAACATGAATTCGCGTCTTCCCGAAAAATGTGAAACCGGAAACCCGATGTGATTCGGATAATTTCTGTCCTGTCCGTTCAATAACTTTGCGTCGTTTATTGTGCGACGATGCATTTATATCCATATCGATTTTTCTGATAGCTTGCTAATCTTCTTGTTAAGTGAAACCTTCTGTCTAAAAATATGTCAACAAAGTTTGATAATTATTAGATATGTGTTCACTGTGTTTGTCATGTATTGTCCCTGATTATACTCCGTGCCTCTAGCATTGTTACTAATAATGCAAAGTGTTAAAGTTTCACTGATTAGCCATTCAAAGGCAAGCAGACGAAAATCAATTAAACGGTACTATAATTTGCCTAACCTGTAGTAAACAATTATGTTTACCCTCCGGCTTAAACTATGTACAATACATAGAAATAATACAAACAACTCGCAGGTGCTAAAGCATTTGTACCAAATACCAAAACAGTTATTCTGAAACACTTGAATAGCTACGTGATGTAACTAGAACTGGCTTCGATACTTTCCCGCAGATATAAATTCATGTGTACGCATTTTCGGATAGTGTTCATTTTCGGACAAGTGTATAGACAAAGTGAAATATTCGCGAGAAATATGAATTCGCGTCTTAGAAAACTCGCGAATACTAGCGAAAATAAATTTCTCGCGAATAATAAGTGTTTTACAGTAATAAGAGGATATTTTTTTCGTTAGAGTGAACTATGTAATATATTTTCACGAAACATGATAAAATGTCACATATTTTCCACGAGCCGGCACGGCGAGTGAAAATATATGACATTTTATCATGTTGAGTGAAAAAATATACCATATTTCACGAAAAACGAAAAAAATAACCTTTTTATTAAATTTCAATATCAAAGAAAAATGGTTACGAACCCCGCTGCTTTCTACGCAACTGCAATTGTACAGCGCGCAGTAATATACTATTAATTAATGCGTCTTGCCTTGCACGCGGCATTTGGCGCTACATTGTGACGTCACGTAAACAAATCTTTTTAACGTCTTTACAGCGTTCATGACTGAATTTAAGATATTGGTGTCCGGATTAATTTTCTTAGTTCATCCATTTTCTATCATTCTAGATAGTTTTCAAAAAGTTGTTTTGTATTTATCAGAAAATGGCCAAAGAAGTCCCTTAAAATAATTATGAGTTTTGACTCCGCCAACTTTCATATTTATATTTCATTTATTTTAAAAAATATGAAATATATTTGACTGATAAAGCACCATATTTCATTGGTAAAATTAAATAATTAATTTTAAATAGTGGTATATCGTCATTTGTAAAGTACATGTAAAATTTCATAACCCCAAACTAAAGTATTTATGGAGCATCACTAACGATTCCGGGACGCACAGGTGCACGAACACGGGCACAGGCGCAGGGACAAGTAAAATGTTTAATCTCCACCCACCCCCTCCCCCCGTCAGAGTTTGGGCATGAAAAGTCGATATGTTATCTTCAATCAATACATATTAATGTCCAAAATATTAAGCAGATATTTTCGGCAAAGCCAGTCACTTTGTATTGACACAGTGTCATCTTACTGCAAGGCGGCGTGGATTTTGACAACTATGATACTGATTTACGATGACGAAGGTGATGTATCATTGATGATAATGGTAATGATGTTGATATTTTGTTGTGTTTTTTTGTTTTTGTGTGTGTGTGTGTGTGTTTGTTTTTTGTTTTTTTTGTTTTTTTGTTGATGATGAAGTATTATTAACGTTGATGAACGTAGATTAACACAGGGACAAAAATGTTAGTTTACAGAACAGAACTGTGTAAATGTGACATATACGGTCAGGCATTTACTTCCAAATTGCAGAAACGTATATGGCACATAAACACAGCTGTGATTAATTCGGCCGAATTTGTCTCACATGTGTGACATTTACGTTCCGTGACATATACGGTCCGACAATGCAGCACATCAAAGAAGGAGCAAAATGATTAGAACACTCACAGGTAATGTACATAATGAGCCGTGACAATTGTTCTCTATTGTAGTTGAATATCCGAAGCAGTAATCATTTTTTCTTCATGTTCTTTGTATGTGCTCGTTGTTTAATAATTAAGTTGCATATTTTTTACGTATAACATTATGCATAAATTCACAAAGAAATGCCATGTCTGAAATTCTGAAATGTTTGTATGTTGCGACAAAGATTGAAAGGTCTGGTCGAAGAAAAATAAATCGGATAATAAGTAAAAATGAAATGATTTGTATTCTTAAAATAAATTCAAGACAAAGACAGGGGTAACCAAAATATGTCAGATGCACCAATAATATGTCCATTTAGATATCGGTCCGAATTGCTTAAAGTTCGAATGATTTTGAGGACCAATTGTTTTGTAAAAAAATATGTGTGTAACATCAAATAATAGTAATGAAAAAAATGTTAAATATCACAAATTCTTAGTAACGTATTGTTTACTTATTTATAAAACATTAAAATAATTAAACAAAAGATTGCCTGGAGTTTATTGCAAATAATTGTGATACATTTTAAAACAAACTTGCTTTTTCACTCAGTTAATCTGTTTTATAACTTAAGTGTTAATTATTTTCATGAATAACCATACGTTTGCCTGTTTTGAATTGTACCAGTAGTGCAAGAAAATCACCGCTGCGTATCTTAGTCATAGCAATGACGGGAACCAAATTCGGACAGTGAAAAAGGGGTATCATACCCCTTTTTCCCTGTACGTCCGAATTTGGTTCCCGTCATTAGAATATAGACTGGCTCAATGACACGTTATTAATTAGGTATATGAAATAAGATAATGATAATGATGACAGATTTGATATTCAATTATTGCACTATTACTTCAGTTAAACTTTTATTTTGATTCCTTAAAGCTCAGTGACATGTTCATCAGAAAAGCTATTTTTTATTAGAAAATGAGTGTTATTTTGATTAAACATAACAAAAATTCACAAAAGCAAAATAAAGTTTTCCTCATTGCTGAATATATACCAGCCGCCGCGGTGACTATTGAATTGAAAATTGCAGAATCGGTTTAATTGAGTATATTCTTGATCTTAAGGCAATGTGAAAATACACCATTTCTTACTACCTAACCCTGGAATTAACTCATCAACACTAAAGTGTTGGGTTCAATGGTCCCAGAGGACAGGAAAATATAACGATACTAAAGTGAAGTACGGATTTTTTTTCTTGAATCTAAATTATACATCTGTTCAGTAATGGACAGCAGAACAATGTTTCAAAGCGACTACTCATTGTGCATGGTATACTGTACCTAACATTCGAATTGAAATGCATAATTTAACCTTTTATGGCACATTATTCCTCAGAAACGAAGAAAATTTATATCTTTAGAAAGTCAAACACGAGTACGAGGGATGTCCGGAAAGTTCATATACTTCTTCATTTTTTATTTTATAACAATACATACGTTGTACAAATTTTGTTAGCAAAAATATACATATCTAACGAACACATCAATTAAAATTACTGAACTGTGACTTACACATACTATTAAGCACTATTAAGTGTTGAGAATTGAGTACCGCTCAAGCCGGTGCTAGGGGGCGTGAGAGATGTTGCACTTATTCATTATCTCTCATGTACAGACTCAATCAAACCGAGTCTGCAATTCTTATGTTATTTTGTTGTGATTAATGCTTCCGAGTGATCACTTTATTTCCAGAATTATTTACATTTGTATTTTAACGGTAATTACATACAACATAAATACATCATCATGGAGCACTTTGACAACGTCAACGGCGTCAAATTAATAACTTCATGTTTACCTGCTATTTAATTTCTGCCGATTTCAAAAGCCATGGTACCTGTCAGGCGTATACTTAATACATGTTATGTTGCTTTTACTTTATGATATTCATATTTAAAATTGTTATTTAAAAACAAAAATGTCACTGGTTCCTATACAGTACAAGAGATGTCTGTCTTTTTCAAAGTTGTTGTAACGCAATATACGATATTTCGGCAATGCTACCTTTGGTCGTCTGGAGCGCTTCTGATACGATATACTGTCATTGCCGCTTCTTAATTTTGTTTGACATTTAAACACAAGTTGCCTTTAACATTTTTTGGTTGGTTTTGTTTTTAAAGTAAAGATTAAAATTTCAGTTGGTACCATATTATAAATTAGCGTTGCGATTAAGTTAAATATCATTAAGTTGCTCCGTCCTTGAATTTGATGTCATTTTTGCAACACAAAATGTATGCACCTTCATTGCCTATAATCGTAGTTATTTGCGTATGACGTCATAATATTCACTAAACAGCATGTAATAGTATCTCATGAAGTCACCAAATTATAACGAGAGTTTGCGCTAAAATTACAACTTTTAGCAATTTATTATTCGAGTAGCTAACGTCATGAAATCAAAGTGCTCCGTGATTCGATGATCATGTTGCCATGGTGATTGGCGCTTTGCGAATAGATCTTTTATCATGTTTTTTAATTAAGAAATATGTAGCAGATAAAAACTTTAGCAAAATGTTCAACCATCATATTGATATGACTGCTTATAATAATCTACGAACTTTCCGGACAGCCCTCGTATTACAATATTTAGATAATTTTATTAAAGGATGTTAGATAATAATACTAATAATAATAATAATAATAATAATAATAATAATAATATCTTTATTTAAAGAAGGTTACACATTAAGAACATACAATAACAATCATATATATCTTATTTCCAATGTGGCCTTCTGAAATAGAAAACAACAACAACAACAACAACAGGATATGCATAGGTAGAAAAATGAATGTATAATATGTAATTTTTCGAATAATACAACTCATATACTTTCGACAGACACTCAACAATTTGTTTAAACATATACGTATATTGCATCATTCGTTCGTTCATATATTTATTCATTCATTCAATCACTCATTCATTCACTCATATGAATATCAAGATATGCTTTGTATTTTTCTTTAAAACATTTAAGGTTATTAACATTACGAATATTTAAAGGTATATTGTTCCAAATGTTCATGCCATAATAAGAAAATGTGTCTTTAATATAATTTGTTTTAGGTCTTGTCCATAATACAATATCTTTTCGTGACCTAGATCTTAAGTTATATATTTTGTTGTCGGATAAAGTCATCAGTTCTGTCATATAAGTCGGTGCCATGTTATTTAAAGTTTTAAAAACAAGCACCGCCGTGTGGTATTTACATCTGTCAAGGAACGGTAACCAATTAAGAGTTTCGAATAGATTTATTGACGGAGATCTTTGAGGTTGCTGTAAAATGATTTTAGCAATTCGTTTTTGTAACTTACAAACATTATTTATGTAGTTTGTGTTTCCTTTACCCCATATAATACAACAATAGTCCATAATGGGCAATATATATGCATTGTAAAACAATAATTTCATATCGAAGTGCAAAAAATACGATATTTTTTTCAATAAGGCAATTTTCCCCGTTAAGTTTTTTTACAAACATTGTCAAATTGCAAAGTGCCATTTTAAGTTGTTATCTATGCAAATACCCAAGACTTTTTGATCAGTTACATTTTCAAGAGCTATTTCATTTATCTTAAGAATTAATTTTCTCATAATATTTACTTTTTGTCTTGTTCCTATTACCATACATTTTGATTTATCTGGATTTAAGGCCATATTATTTATTTTGCACCATTTGTCAATGTTATTTAAATGATCTTGAAGTTTTATTTCTACTTTTGATATATTTTCTCCGGACTCATAAAGAGTAGAATCATCTGCGTATAAATCAATTTTTTATATCATTACCTATGAAAGCTATGTCATTTATGTATATTAGAAATAAGGTCCTAATATTGAGCCTTGTGGAACACCGGAAATTATTTTCATTGGCTGAGATTGAATATTACCTATCTTAACCAGTTGTATTCTGTTAGAAAGATATGACTTAAAAAAACTTAATGGCATTTTCAGAAAAATGATAAAGTTTAAGTTTATGCAAAAGTATTTCATGGTCAACCAAATCAAAGGCTTTCTTTAAGTCTAAGAATACAGTCCCGATAATTTTACCACTGTCAACATCTTTTAACCAAGTATCTATTAAACTAATGAGTGTAGTATTACATAAATGAATTTTACGAAATCCTGATTGTTTATTATGAATTATGTCCGTTTTTTCAAAGAATGAGTGTATTTGTTTGGCAATATGGCGCTCAAATATTTTGGATATAGTTGACAAAATTGATATCGGTCGATGGTTGTTTGCTTCATTCTTATCCCCCGGTTTAAAAATAGTTATAACTCGAGCTTTTTTTAAATCATCTGGGAAAATATTAGATTTAATACTATTATTGATAATTGATGCAATTATTGGTGTAATATAATCTCCACAATATTTGATGTTTGGTCCAATTCCATCTAGTCCTGTAGAATTTTTGATATTCAGTTTTTTCAATTATAAGTTTTACTTCAAACGATGTAATTAATTCAATATTAAATTCATGATATATTAGCTTTTGGTCTAAAGTTTCTTTTAATTTTGAAAAAATTTGTATTTGAAAACTTTGTTTTATGTATGACATTCGAGATATTGACAGTTCCGTAAATTTCTTTATTTACCTGTCACTAGTCTGTCTGGCATTGTAATACAACCTTTTTTATTTAGATTTGAAACGTCCTTTAAATTTTTCCATAAAATGCCGGGTCTTTGTTATTTTTAATAGCATTGTTAAAGAAATCTCTTTTACTTTTTTAATCATTGATGTTATTTTATTTCTTGAGCAATTTGTATTGTTCATGTTTCCCTACTTTATGATAGTAATCGCGTTCATGTATAAGATATTTTATCTCATCAGTAAACCATTCCGGCGGTGTTCACGTTTGATACGCTTTTCTTTTTATTGTGAATTTATTGCCACAAAAGAAGCAATATGTAAACACTGTATTATTTTGACTTCCATACAATGTACCAACTCACTGTAACTAGGCAGGACTAATTGCCAAAAGCCTACAGAAGAAAACGTTAAAAAGGTCTGGTAATGGTCAATGTGTATCTTTTTGGAAACTATAAATTAAAGCACACCAGAAATAAAACTTGTTATAAATAGAAATAAAGTCTTTTTTCTGGGCATAATGGGCCTTCCAACTGCGAGGAGAGCAAATGTCGGGCCTTTGACGCCAGCGTATGTAATCTATATGATTCAGGCGAGCATACACATTCATGCTGTCTGACCTGGCTATATACTTTCACGTTAACTTAATTAAAATCAATTCATCTTGATATCCCTATGATTGATAATTAACTGATTCAAAAAAAGAACACTTGGCATGTCCTTTTAAAGGTAAATTAAGCTTCAAAAAAATTTCTTTCTGTAGAAAGGACAAATATGAATCTTATATGCTTACTTATTGCAACAATTTATTCAAAACATGTGCGATGATGATAACTTTAATTACATATTACTGAATGTGATATAATTTGCGATTAAGGGAGCAAGATGGTTAAAACAAAGTAGTATTTTGACTTTCGTACAACATACTAAATCACTGTTAATGTAATTACTTCATAACACGCAAAAAAAAACGACTAAAAAAACGTTCAGGTATATGGCCAAAATAAGTGACTTTTTTTAATCCAAAAATAAAAGGCTTTGAATAATACAAATATGAGCATTTTTAGGGTTAAATTGGCCTTTAAAAAGTTCAAAACTTCAAAAAGTTAAAGGGTTATAAAAGAAATCCGGAATAGGTTGTAAACTTATTCATAATGCAACAAATTTTTGCAGATAATACTTGGGAGGAATAGAAAATATTAAGAGGATATTTTTTAGTTAGAGTGAAATATGGAATAAATTTTCACGAAAACATGATAAAATGCCCACATATTTTCACGAGCCGAAATTTCACGAAAAACGAAAAAAAACCTTTTTATTTTATTTAATTATCAAAGAAAAATGGTTACGAAACCCATTGCTTGCCACGCAACTGCATTTGTACAGCGAGCAGTAATATATTTATTGCGTCTTGGTTTGCACGCGATATTTGGCGCTACATTGTGACGTCACGTAAAACAACTCTTTAAACGTCATTACAGCGTTAATAACTGTATAAAAGATATTGCGTTCATTGAACGCCGCCTTTCCTTGTTGATCTTGTTCATGCCTAGGTCACAATAAAACGGGCGCAGTCCGATTAAACGATTTTTTTATAAAATCGGCAGATTTTTTGATTGTCGTGGACGCCGGGCGATTTTAAATTTGATACCTTGCGTGGTCACGAATGAAACAGTCGCTGAGTGGATTTTACAGAAAGAATTGAACGGATCAGGCGGTCGCCGCCGATGTCCATACGTCGCCTGTGCGATTTAAAAAGTGAATCGGACGGTTGCCGCGCGGGTGTCGGGCGACAATGACTTTACATTTAATGACATCCTAGATAAATCAGCCTGTTGTAAATTATGCCAGCAAAGAAGTCAGCTGCCAAACCCAAGGGGAAGGGCCAAGGAGTTGGTCCGTGTTGTTTGACAACGAGTCACCAACGACCAGTTATCGAGGCCGTAGAAGGCGAAAATCAATCAGACATTCGCATGGACATTGAAGAAAAAATTTATGTTTACTAGTATTCAAAAGAAATTCACAAAGATATTTTTGAGGGGCAATTTACAACTTCTTCAAGCTGAAATTACAAAAAACACAAGCAGCCCGGTCGCCGGATGACAAACGATGACCCGCCCGGTGCCCTGTACATGAATCGTCCGGGTACCGGGCGATAATCGTTTGACTACTTAGCTCTATTCAGGCACCGGGCGGGGCCCGGCGCCGATGTCCGCCCGGACGCCTTTAAAAATCGGACGCTGTTTTATGTAGAACAAAAATCACCCGATGTCCGCTCGATGATAGTTATTACTCAGTGACCCCAAAAATTATCGTCCGGCCGCCGTAAGCTTTTAGAGCATTACTTAAAACTCGAAGGGCGCCCGCCGATGAGCAAAATTTCAGCTGCTGCCGTCCGATAGTCACTGCCGCGGACGGACGCCGGCCGATATTGCGTTTTTTTGGAGAAACAGACGCCGCCGGGCGGCATTTCTTATTTGTGACCTAGGCTTTACCATATTGATGTTTGATTTATTTCTTAGTTAGACCATTTTCTATCATTCTAGATAGTTTTCAAAAAATAATTCAACAAAAGTTGTTTTGTATTTATCAGATTTTTTCAACAAAAAGCGAAATAAGTCCTTTAAAAATAAATGTGAGTTTTGACTCCGTTCACTTTTCATATTTATACTTCATATTTATTTAAAAAAAAATATGAAATATATTTGACTATATAGCACCACATTTCTTGGGGGTAAAATTAAATAAAATAGATGATATTAAAGTTTCTTCTATAAATACTGATTTATTTTCATCGAGAGGAATTGAAAATTAAATATTAAAAGGTCGGCAGTAGCCCTATGAGTGAAGTATGATAATTTTTCGTTACCACACACCATGAAAATAATCTTGTATTTATTAGAAAAAACTTGAATGTTCTGCTTTATTTTATTTTTTCCTTTTTAACTTTATAAATAAGAAAGAATCCCCTTTTAATTTTGTTTATTAGCTTATTTAGCAAGAAAGTCAGACCGTGACCAGTGATATCGGACAATATCACGTGAAGTGAAAAATACGGAAAAAAAATACGCATTTTATCTTCATCAATTATTTCTCAATATATCATTTACAAGATATAATCTAAATCTTTATATTATGCAGCTATCAAATAAAAATATCACATAGTCTTTGTTTGTTCAAAAGTAAAGTGTTATAAAAATTTATTGTAAAATCTATAGAAAAACACCGACATCTATCCCTACATAGCACTTGATTAAATAATTGATTTGACCTTTAAGTTGTTACGAAAGTTTAAGAATGGCAAAAGATGCCAAAGCATAAAATTAAATTTCATTTGAATCTACTTTTGCATACAAGAATGTAAGTTACAGTTCAGACTGAAACATTTATCTGAATTATTTTTTTTCTGTGAAAATTTTAAAAAATCCCCCTACCCGCCCCCACCCCCGCTTACAAAAAAGAGAAACAAAAAAAACTATGAACCCAATAGGTAAGTAACATTGTTTCATTTTCAAGATAAACCGTCTTTTTTTAATTCTTACCCCCCACACACACACACAAACACAAAATTTACAATCAATATGCAATTAATTATGTATAAAAAATTATTTATTTCGTATTAAATCTTAAAGGATTATATGATTGGTATGGTATAATTTAAAAGAAATATTTCTTACTTGCAAATTGAAGCGTTAATATCGTCAAAATCACTGCCATCGTGCCATCAAAGTTGGTCGTCATAAACGGAATGATACCCCGCAAAATAAACTAACCGATCAAAACAAATGTTCAATTTATATTATATATAATCAAAATTGTCAATATCACACCATAATGTGATGATACACAAGAGGGAATTAATAAAAAACAATGATCAATATGAAATAATAAAATCGTTCTTCTGAGGTCCAAAAGCCTTTTATCATTTATTTTGATTTTTTATCTAAACAACGATAAAACTTTAACACTTTAAACTGAAAAATACAACAAAAGATTGAAAAAAATACTCAGAATTCAATTGTTATGTCATTTATTTTTGTGATGTTTACATTCATATAATTACATTATTCATAATTCATATTGATCTCCCTTTTTAACGATTTTCAAAATGTGATTAAAGCAAGTATTTTTTCGAACATGCTACTGTTATTTTCAATCATTAAACCAATCTTAGCATTACACCCGTCCCAAAAATCTCGACAGCTTTATTGTCAATGATATAAGGTATGTAATTTACTCCCTTTATTCACGCATGTTTTTGATTGTTAACAGTTATCTACTACATTATTACATAGTGTATTCATATTTGAGTTTTTTATTTTTTCATAAACCATTAGATTTGATTTTAAGGCATAATACCATAACTTTGAATAAGATAAGAGATAGGATCATTTTCATTTTATTTGATTAGGCTTTATAAGATATAGCTGATTGATAGCGATGTTTCTAAAAATTAATAATTATCACCTTTTTACAATTTTCAACATGTGATAAAAGAACGTTTTTTGTTACCACAACGATGTGCCTCAATACCACAAACATGCTATGTATTAATATATAAATGTGGAGTTATTTAGTTTTAAGATGGGTCATAACCCGGGCAAATAATGTTCCGGAGATTTGTTTATAATGTAATTTCTTTCTTAAATTCCAGGAAACCAGAAGATTTTATTATTTCTATTTAAACGTTTTTATACTTATTAGACTGTATAAAAAGTTTTATCCCAAATGCTGAACAAACTCTTTGATCATCTTTTCCTGTACATACATTAACTACCCTTTGCCCCAGTTAAAATTGAATAATGTTTAAAACAGAGCCCAAAACCATAAACATCCAACAACCACAAAATATATTTTGGTTTTTAATTAAAAAAAAAAAAAAAAAAAAAAAAAACAAAAAAAAAAAAATGTCCATCAATTAAACTGTAATAACTACACAAGTGTCTATTTTCCAACAATTGGTGAATGATCTGTAATATAAACAACAAATATGCAAACCAGACAATAGCAAATTTTGTTCAAATTACAAATGAAGCCAAGTTAAAGGCCAAAATAAAAGAACTACAGTTCTCCAAATAAATTCAAAATGTAAGGAATATAAACAACATACTATCACTGGTCTGTTTAATGTTAATTTCTACCTGCTTCGGCTTCTAAAATAATTAATGTGTATTTGCTAGACATACTGACATCGAGTTTATCTTCTTCATCTTGCATACCTAATGATTCAAAGATTTGCTAACATTTAATAAAGTTTTATGTGCAATGTAATTCACAATCGGATATTTTACGAACATAATGATGTATCAATTACAAGTCTTACCAGAGCCATCATGTACTGGCCAGCCTGGATATCCACCTGTAGAGTAAATGCCCCTGAAATAATGTATACATGGACGGGCATAGCTTATACCATTGGCAGGAAACCCGTCAAATATTGAAAACATAGCTGTTTCGTTGTGGCCCTTAATACGACAAGAATCATCTGGGAAGAAAGTTATTTGGCATGGTGAATCCTGTAAAAAGTGATGCTGAATAATTTAGTTCTTTCTTACTTTTTATACTTGTTATGGTAAAACGACAACTATTGATCTACTGAAAGAAAAACATGTAATAACAATTTGTCTAGCCTTTTCGCCATACTCTGAAGAAGTATAACGTTATCGTCGTCATCATCATCATTATCATCAATATTATTATAATTACTCTTCATCATCATCATCTTCATCAACAACAACAACATCATTATCATCATCATCGTCGTCATCATTGTTATCGTCACCCATCATCATCATTATCATCAATATTATTATAATTACTCTTCTTCATCATCATCATCTTCATCAACAACAACAACATTATTATCATCATCATCATTGTTATCGTCGCCATCATCATCATTATCATCAATATTATTATAATTACTCTTCATCATCATCATCTTCATCAACAACAACAACATCATTATCATCATCATCGTCATCATTGTTATCGTCGCCATCATCATCATTATCATCAATATTATTATAATTACTCTTTATTTTCTGTTGTGTGTGTATGGGGAGGGTGGGGTAAGTATGGAAGATTTCATGAGGCTTTCTGGTCTACATTCAGGCATGAATAGATCCGCTAACTTTCCTTAGGTATTCTTCATAGCCATTGAAAGAAGTTACAGCTAACATTTTTCTTTTATTTTTCAGAAAAGATAATGATATATACTTACTTTTATTTCGTGTACCGAAGTGTATAAAAAGCTCAGCACAAACTTCGCCGTTTTGTCTTCCACAATGGACTCATTGGATTATAGTTCGTATACTTCCATCTCTGTACCGCCTCACGTAAATTGCTGGTAGAATAATATACCCTACCTGCGAAAACCATAAATGTATTCTCAATGATCGGGGAAAATACTTGTTAATAGTGTCAGGGTAAAAATCTGATCTGGAAATAGTTTATAGAATAAGTACCATTTTTTTTAAATCATTAACTTCGAAGTAGGACTATAGTAAGTGTAAATTGAACGAAGGTGATGTACATTATATTTTATATTATACGTGATAATAATATGTGATGAAACATCTTTAAAAAAAATGAAGGGTATAGGGGCTAAGCGACTGACTGTTTAAATTTCGACTGATGATTTATTTCCCTACCTTTTTGAGTCAAGTATTTGGTCGTGAGAAGTTTGTATTCTGGGCTAACTGAGGTGCGTGCCGAAATCAACATAACTATGACTATTTTTAAAATTGTTGCGTGCCTCTCAGTTTAAGAAACAATCCACTCAAATTATTTCAGCGACAGTTTCATTATGAATTTTAGCTACCAAAAGCTTTTCTTATTTATGTGACACAAATCTTAGATTTTTCCCCAAGAACTTCAAAACTATGCCCGTCAGAATGGAGGAATAGGTCTGTTCAAGAACGCGCATTACTAGTATTGCCTGGATACTGAATAATTCAGTTTAACTACAGCTTTATTTAACAAGTAAGATACTTTGTAGACCTATAGCCCTTTTTGAATAACGTGTTACAGCTATTCAAATTTGAAGCAATTGTCAAATCAGCTAGCTCTTGTAATATATACCTGAACGTCAATGCTGTCGAATATATCAATCATGTGATGCGTGACGTCAGAAGTTTTACCATTCCACGTCATATTACTGACGACGCCATGACAGATTCCCCAGTGCCAGCTGACTGAATAATGTGTCAGTAGTACCCCATGCTTCTGTTTCCTCGCTTCCGTCACAATAGCTTGAAGATTGTTCAAGTACTTGAGTCTCTCGTTCATATTTCCACATTTTATTGTTGCGTAAGCTTCGTTATTTGTTGCAATGCCGTCAAATCGTTCAATATCTGATGCTGTTAAAGAAAATATAATATCTTATACGTGGATTCAGAGGGCGAGGTTTTCATGACCTAAATATATGGTACAAATCTGAACTATACTATAGAGGCTGCATAAATTTTGATTTCAAAATCTCTCACATGTATTAATAAGGGACACGCAGGATTTCTCCATTTAAAAGGGTTAAAAATTACACACATCCGGTGTGGCGTGAATAAAGTAAGAGCCACCAAGTGTAGATCTACAAGATGCATTTCAAGCATCTGGTGAATCTCACGCTACACACGTATAACTAACATCTCAAAAACAAGTGTAATCCATTATACGAAATTAGCATGGTATGTTTTGATAACTGATATCAATTTATAGAATATAATCGAGAAACTTCTCTTACTTGCGCATACATCGTTGTAATGTACAATATATTTGACTAAATCCTTTTCCGAGACAGCGATGTCACTTACAGCATACAGTCCGTATATCTTGAGATTTGACACCTATCACAATTAAAAAGTGCAATGATTACTAGTACAGGAGGGTCAGTTTACCGAGACATTTAATTAAATTCTTTTTCTTAATGCTTCTTTCTGTATACGATGTTCCGCTCCCTTTTTACCCTAACCCGCGATGCACGATGTTACAATGATGTAAATGCGATGGCACGATGACAAGATGGTAGAGTAAAATGAAAAGTAATTATTTACAATTCAAGACCTTAAGTTTACTTAGATGTTTTGTTAACGTCATATGCCATGCACGCACTCCAGAAATTTAATTTACAACAGGTTGAAATTTAATTTACAACAGGTTGGTTTTTCTTCTTCCCCTTTAAAAATAATACTATGTAAAAAAAAAAGCCCGGACTGTTCTGTCAACCTACACATTGCGATATCTGACCAGGCTGTAATTAGGTAATTTTATTACACAATCCCTAAAACTGGTAATGAACTGTTCCAGAATCAAATCTGGGCAAGTCTATTACACAGCAGGGGAATGGTTCATCTGTATCACTGAGATGTTTGATATTTATTTAGTTTGCTGTGATATTATTTAATAAGCTTCTGGTTGTATGAGATAACTTTACTGCTGCAGATTTTATAAAGATTGTTCAAACTTATGTTGTACTGATCACTGGGGTCGGAACACAAAAGGCTGGGATTTTTCTGGTAACTTGTTATATTTTCACTCATATTTATGACAGAGTTTCTTGAAAAACGTCTGTATGATGGTTCCAGGAACTGTGTAACAGGTATCAGAATATCTCTATGTTATGTGTAAATGGCCTTACCTTGTGCTTATTGATGTTCTGTTTTTGCATTGTTACCTTTTTTGTCCATTTTGTATATTTTTGTTACATATTTTTTTACAATTTTTGTTACTTTTTTTGTTTGGTTTAAATTCTGTTTATTTTGTTTGTGTTTTTTGCAACAACTTATTCAGTACATTGTTGCTTTTTCTGAAAGCATCTTTAGTTGTCATTTATGTGATAATATTTGTACATTTTACAGTCATATTTCATACAATGATACAGTTTGCATTTTTACGTTTTCTAGAAATCTCAACTGTTTTTACTCTTTGTAGTGCTAGCTTGCCACCAAAGACTTGACAATGCACATAGATAAAGATCAGCTGTTCAGATTATAGTGTATTGATGAGGGTTGATCCACATTAACATATGTTTTTGCTGTCATTTGTTTTTAGAGTTGATTTTTAAACACTGATTTTGACTGGCAAGTATCTCCCCACATGATATCTCAATCCACAGTGATATACAAATAAGCATAACTCACTCCCTGAGATAAATTGTCATGGAGAAACTTTATCTTGCTCGAGGATTATACCAGCCACCCCTGGACTATGAATCAGGGGCTCTCCTTTTTAGCTCACCTGTCACAAAGTGACAGGGTGAGCTTTTGTGATCGCTTTTCGTCCGTCGTCCGTCCGTCCGTAAACTTTTGCTTTAAATGACATCTCCTCATAAACCACAGAGCCAATTTCATCCAAACTTCACAGGAATGTTCCTTTGGTGGTCACCTTCAAAATTTTTCAAAGAATTTAATTCCATGCAGAACTCTGGTTGCCATGGCAACCGAAAGAAAAATCTGTAAATATCTTCTTTTAAACAACCCTAAGAGCTAGAGCTTAGATATTTGGCATGAAACATCTTCTAGTGAGTGTCTACCAAGTTTGTTCAAATAAAAGCCCTGGGGTCAAAATTGGCCCCGCCCCAGGGGGTCATTGATTTTCCCTATATGCATATAGTAAAAACTTAAAAAATCTTCTTTTATAGAACCCAAAGAGCTAGAGCTAAGATATTTGGCATGAAACATCTTCTAGTGAGTGTCTACAAAGTTTGTTCAAATAAAGGCCCTGTGGTCAAGGGGGTCATTGATTTTCCCTATATGCATTTAGTAAAAACTTAAAAAATCTTCTTTTAAAGAACCCAAAGAGCTAGAGCTAAGATATTTGGCATGAAACATCTTCTAGTGAGTGTCTACCAAGTTTGTTCAAATAAAAGCCCTAGGGTCAAAATTGGCCCTGCCCCAGGGGGTCATTGATCTTCCCTATATGCATATAGTAAAAACTTAAAAAACCTTCTTTTAAAGAACTCAAAGAGCTAGAGCTAAGATATTTAGCATGAAACATGTTCTAATGGGTGACTACCAAATTTGTTCAAATAAAAGCCCTGGGGTCAAAATTGGCCCCGCCCCAGGGGGTCATTGATTTTCCTTATATGTGTATGGCAAAAACTTAAAAAATCTTCTTTGAAAAAACCCATATAGCTAGAGTTTAGATATTAAGCATGAAACATCTTCTAATCAGTGTCTACAAAGTATGTTCAAATAATAGCCCCGGGGTCAAAATTGGCCCTGCCCCGGGGGTCATTGATTTTTTGTGTATAGCAAAAACTTAAAAATCTTCTTTGAAAAAACCCAAATAGCTAGAGTTAAGATATAAAGCATGAAACATCTTTTAGTAAATATATACAAAGTTTGTTCAAATAAATGCCCGGGGGTCGAAACTGGCCCTGCCCCAGGGGTGTCATTGTTTTTAACTATATGTGTATAGTAAAAACTTTAAAAAATCTTCTTTAAAAAAACCCAATGAGCTAGAACTTAGATATTAAGCATGAAACATTTTCTTAAGGGTGTCTACCAAGTTTGTTCAAATAAACAAATAAATGCCCTTGGGTTAAAATTGGCCCGGGGGGGAGGCTATATACAGGTGAGCGACCTCAGGCCATCATGGCCCTCTTGTTACATTAATGGGCGGTTATGGTAACAAAATAACATGAACAAGAATTATGTCCGTTATATCCCTACAAAATATAAGGTAGGGGAGATGATAAGCCTTTGTCATTAATTAGATATTTCAATTTATTTCAATATATATTGCGCTAAATTTTAACCCCTTGTGTGTAAGCAACAGGAAAAAAGTCTAAATAATATTGGATCATCCCTCATACACACATTATCAATGCATTGCTTCCAATAAATTTGTTTTTATAACTAGACTTCATGATTTGATCTGTAGTGTTTTGTATTGTTTCAGTTTGAGTGGAAAGATATAATAAACAAATGCTGCTTAAGCCAATGGAAGTTTTCATGAAAGTATAATATTATTATTATAGAGTGGCATATTTTTGCTTCTGTGTTATATATATTAAAATCTGGAGAAAGAGTGATCCCTTGGAAGCATTAATCACAACAAATTACATAAAAATTGCAGACTAAGCCTACATCAACTTTTCTTTTTCTTTTTTTTTAATTGTTGAAAATATTTAGATAGAATTGTACTAGTTTAGTAAGATGGGAATCTGAAAGTCAAACAAGGTTCTTTTTAAGTATGAAATTCTTTTCCTGTATCAGAATATAAAGAAAAAGAAGTTTTTAAAGGCCAAATGTTTAATATAATCTCATATCTCACCCTCAAATGTGATAAAATTCATTTTCATCATATATTACTTACATGTGTATCACAAAACATTCTGAGTTTGTCTTAGAACTAGTGTAAAATATATAATTGTTCTTCAAGTTGTGACTTTGTTGCATTCAGCCTTCATTTTTGCTTGGTCATATTTTTACATATTCAAGGATACTTTCATCATAATGCCTACTTTCATGCTTACCATCATACATGTATATTGAAGGTTCCTTCAATAATTTTGTGATCATAGATATTGAAGGTTCCTTCATAATTAATTTGTATCATTTCTTACTGAATGTTCATTTATATTTATGTATATCTCCATAAAATGAATGTTTCTTCTTCATTAATGTAAGTTCTTTGAAAATTGCTTAGATATAATGTATATCTTTATATAGTGAAGGTTTCTTCATTATAATATACATGTACTAGTATATATCTTAAGATATTGACAGTTGTTTCATTATAATTATGTTTTTAGAAATTGAATTACTTAGTAATGATTTATAACTTTATATATTCAATGTTCATTCATTGTAATTTATATAATAAATAAATTGATAACATTATTTGATAAGATTATTTTAGAGCAAAAAGATTGTGTAGCATTTTAATAGAAGAACATTAGAGAGAAAAACACTTGTTGACACATGAAATTATAACTTTTAATCTTTATGACTTTTGACCTCTGAATGACCTTGACCTTTATAGTCAAATTTTTAGAAGTTGTCTATGTCCTGAGGTTACTTGGGATGAAGCATTGTATTTCTTTGTAATTTAAAAAAGTATGTGTAGAATATGGTACTATAATATTATAATACTGCACTTGTACAATATTGCATGTGTACAATATTGTTAATGTGAAAAATCCTAGTGTACAAACGGTCATGTACAATATTGTAGACGTACAAAATTGTACATTTACAATATCATGTTTTACAGTATTGTTATTGTTCAAAATGGTATGTGTACATTATTGTAGATGTACAATATTGTAGGAGTACAATATTGAAAATGTACAATACAATACTGTTTTTTTTTTACTTTTCTTAAGATGATATGTGATAAATAGTACTGGATATATGATATCTATGGCGTATATTATGTAACTACTGCATTACATTATGCTATATGTGTTTTATTATATGTTTTCATTTAATGTGCTATATTTGATTTATTTTATCTCTCGCAGGTATATATGACTTATTATGATGTGCTTATTACCCTATTTAAGCTAGTTGTTTAAGGCAGTAATTAATATTTATTTGTAAATAAATTTGACTTAAAAGCTTACTTTGTTTTTTTTGTTGTAACAAATCTGTTTTTCTTGCCCAGGATAATTCACTATCAAGTTTTGATAGCCTATATCTGATGCCTCCTAAAGGCAGTAAGTTGTTTGGGTTTGTTTCTGGAATCAGCAAGTGCAATGCCCGGAGCTTAAATATTTGTCAAGAAGCATTTTGTAGCAGACATCTACAAATATTTTAAAATTTACGAAGCTTAAATAAAAAAAAATGACAAACCCATTGTGACCTCATTACTGACTCTAATATTGAAAAAAAACACCTTTCCTAGCACTGTACGTCAGTAATCCAGGGCCATCATGGCCCTCTTGTTTTTTTGTGTTTTTTTTCCAGAACACAAACATTGCATTGTCCAACAACATTTCGATGTAGTTTCGGCTTTGCGTATAGAATGGTAAATTTGGGGGGAAAACAATAGAATAAAAGTATCTGTGCGTGGACTCGAGGTCATGGTGCTTTGTTGCGTCACCCAACAATTAGTCCGATAAAAGAAGACAATGGGAACATCAACAATTTATTGTCTTTTATTTGACAAATTGATATTATGTTGAATCAAAATAGCTTGAAAAATATATAATATATTACCATATAATAATTGATTAATCTATGTATGTTCAATTAAATGATTTTCAACTTTCATTTTATTTAATCACAGATTTAGTTAGCAGTATATTCCTGAATATAGACAGTCATTTGATGAACATTTATAGCATAATTCTGTGTAAATAAAATAACGGAACATGATACGATATAACACAACGTAACGTAAAATGAATAAAAAAATAACATTACTTATTAATTGCATACAATTTATGGTAAATGGTGTAAACATCTGGGGAAGTGTGATCCTTCAAAAGCATTAATCACAACACAATTACATGAAAATGACAGACTCGGTTTGATTTGGTCTGCACATGAGGGCTAATGAAAAAGTGCAACATCCCTCATGCCTCTAGCACCGGCTTGGGTGGTACTCAATTTTTAACACTATAAAGTGTTGGAACCAATGATCCCCGAAGGACCAGAAAAATATAACAGCACTGAAGTGAAGAACGGGGGAACTAGGTGCAGTAGTAATACAAATAAGATGTTCGGAGATTTTATTTGTTTTCATAATTTTAACATGATTGTATGAGCGTACTTGTTCGTAACCAAATTTACATAATATTTACAAGTATAACCAAAATATAAAGATATACAACTTTTAGCCGATAAATATAAAGCAATAGAAGTTCTTGTATAAAATTCATAAAACAGCTACCGTTGTTATCTCACCTTAGCACATGTATACTTACATGATAATCTAACATTTATAAAGCATTACTATGATAACATAACCAGTGTATGCACTATGCATATTTGTTATAGGGGTTATCTCCCATTTACCGATACGCATGTCAAATGTAGCTGACTTGTCCATCAGTCAATACTCATCATTTTTTGGGGGAAATATGTACTGACGGAATAGCGAAAAGTGTAGACCATGATCAGACGTCACTGGCTACAGGGGTAATGTACTAGTACCATAAATCAAGTCATTTCTTAATACATGTACAACTAACATGCCAGATTATTAGTTGTTTTAGTACATGTATTTGTATTAGCCAGAATTATGTCAAAGTTTTGTACTGTGATCAATATGTTTAAATATAATTCTTACTCAAATTCGTCTTTAAACGGTCGGCTTGACTTTTATGTTTGAGTAATATGTTTAAGGTTCAGAACTATTAACTATTTAGGGGAGAAGATGTGTAAGTTGCCGGAAAGCTCAGTCGGTAAAGCCGCGGAATGGTATTCCGAGTGTCCCTAGATCCAGTCCCAGTCAGGCTGAACATTTGTCACACCCTGTGACAATCATAATATCTAATGAGGTTTTATTTAGAGCTATAGAGTACTGAGATGATATCAAACTAATCCAGCTTATTGTCATATTTTACATGTACTTGTTGCAGTTTGCACCGATTGTTTTATTAACGCTTCGAAAAGGAGCTGACGTGGAGATATATGTATCTTTACTCTTCTGATATAAGGTGTGCAAGACTTTATGCCATACTTTATTTTGTGTTTTCCTTAAAAAATGAAAGTTAATTTTAGAGAGGAATGATACTAATACTTCATTTCCGGTCCGACTGCACATTTTTCGCGGAGGAATATGCCACTAATTCCGACTTTAGTTTCATCTGTTCTCAATGATTATTAAAAAATAAATGAGCCGCGTCACGACAAAACCAACATAATGCGATTGCGACCAGCATGGATCCAGACCAGCCTGCGCGTCCGCGCAGTCTAATCAGGATCCATGCTGTTCGCTATCAATTTCTCTACTTGCTATAGGGTTTGTAAGCGAACAGCATGGATCCTGATCAGACTGCGCGGATACGCAGGCTGGTCTGGATCAGAGCTGCATTACTGGTACTGGTACTGGTACTGCAGTACGTACTGCAGCGATTTTGCAAGTACTGGTACTGTTACTGAATTACTCTTACAAAATTTTGCTACTACTGGTACTGGTACTGCATTACTGTCTTAAAAAGTGGTACTGCTACTGCATTACCCAGTACTTTTGGTTTTGATAAAAATTAAAAATAGTATCAATTTTTCTCATAAAATAAAGCTGTAAATTACATTAACTATATTTTATTTTTGTGAAAAAGTAAGTTATCAAATCTAAAGATAATTTGCTGCAATATTCCTTCAAAGTATTCATCATAAAAAGCACCAAAGACTTTAAGTAAAAATTAAATTAAGATAAACAGACTCAATAACTCTTTACCCTAAAATATCCTTATTAAAATCTTTTATTACTTTGTAATTACTAGTAAAAGAGCAAAATAAACACTAATTAATTTCTTCTATTCTAATTAATCTCATTTCAAGTGAAAAAAAGTGGTATTGTTAGCAACATAAAAAGTTGTTATATACTTTGGTATAAATTGAACAGAGGTGTGAAGGTGTGAAAGGCAACAAAAGACTGTTGTGTTTTAAATGAAAGATGTTTGCATTGTATTTATACAGTTGACTGGTTAATAGACAATTAGATAATTATGACATGAATATATGTTGTAAATATTGTTTGTAAAAAGTATGTTAAAACAATAAAGTTGTAAATATGTTATGTTAACTTTAAAGTAAATTATGATTTTATTTCTTTGCTGAATAATATATGCAATTATTTGTTTGACACTGTATTTATTCAAACTTTGATGAATATATAAAAGTAATGGTACTGATACTTAATTACTTCACCAAAAAAAGTACTGGTACTGCAGTACCGAGCTAAAATCTAGTACTGGTACTGGTAATGGTACTGCAAAATTTGCCAAGTACTGGTACTGGTACTTAAGTACTACACCGTTAGTACTGATGCAGCTCTGGTCTGGATCCATGCTGGTCGCAAACCCATTATGTTGGTTTTGTCGTGACGCAGCTCAAGTACAATAAAATCGTAGCAGTAACTAATATAAGTAATAACGGAGGTTTATTTTAACATACGATTCCAGCAGGAATTTATATAAAACAGAAATCAAGAAATTACAAAAAAAAATATATATATATATATTTATTTTTTATTTATTTACCTTTTTTATTTTTTTTTTATTTTGCATTGCAACCAAAATACTATGTAGGAAATGAATATCAAACTATTATTTGAACCAAATTGCAGCAAAAAAAGGTAATGGGGTCCAAAGTTTTAAGAATATTTCGAAATATACGTGCCATTCTTTGTCAACAGCTTCTATTTAACTCAATGTTGGTATGTTCTTAGGACACGACGCAGTTTTGATTCCTGACGAAGAAAATGTACTTGTCGGAAACATAGACTAGAATGTTCTGGTGGATTTTAAATTGCAAAGGTCTTTCCTGTTTCAACTCTTAAATGTTGGCAGATTTGCATGAATATCACAGAAGTGACATGTACTCACTTTCAGTGATTTATTTTAGACTCTTAAGTGGTGTGTTACTTATGAATCTTATCTTTTCATTTATCAAGGCAGTAAACATGAGCCTGAGACATTTTTTAGGTTAAAAAAAAATCTTTATCTTAAAACCCTTATTAAATGTATATCGTTGTTATAACAAAGTAGGTGGGGTAATGTTTTAAATGCTCTTTTTGTATAAAGGTTTATAAATAAGATTCTTCATTAACCTATTTAGAGAATGGAAATACCAAGGATTATCATTTTAATATATAGCAAATCAAATAAACATTTATAAGTTAAATTTCTCAAGTATAAAATGTATTTAGATGGTACATGCAGTGTCAGCGTCTTCGCTAGTTATATTCTAATACCAAACTTGATCAAACTAATTTTTTTATCCAAACGGCAAGTGCAACATACTGGGACATTTTATTAGAGTAAGTACACTAATTGTGCCTTGTTGTGAACACAAAATTAAGAAGTGTGGCAATTAGTTCTATGTTAAGGATATTTTTGGTAAACCGACTGGCCTATATAAAGATGTCTTCGTTCCTCTTAATCCAGGGTTCATTAGTTCGAGTGATTCTCCAGTTCACGACCATGTTTCTTATAATGTGAACTCGGTGATGATTGAAATAAATTTTGAGAACTTGCTTTATACGGCAATCAAATTTGTTCACACGCATTGACCAATAAGGTTAAATACTGTAAAATCGGTATTATTCACGTAAGATTAATTTTGCTGTACCTACAGTTGTCATGAATCTATATGTTTTATCATAGTTTGGAGAATTTCTATTTAAAATGTGCCAGAGTTAAATCGTATACCCAACGGGCAGGTTACAGTAACCCGCACTCAAGCCGCACTGTTATTCGGGGATGAAAATAGATCATGTTCGTTGATTGGCTACATTTTTATGAGGTTTAATTATTGTGACGATCTTAATTTAAGATAGGGAATGTATTTTTATTTTTGCCTATGATACAAAAGAGAACCAATCTGAATTAAAATCGCTGCCGGGAAGGGGGAGGGGTGGCTAAGCGCCCTCGTGCATATGTGATAACCGTATGTTTAGATAATACTCATCCTATTTCGTTGCCCGAAATTGCGAACCGTTATATATTATTTTATTCTTTTTTCAAGCTTTCAATTTCGACTTTTTAATATGGTGTTTAAAAAACGGGGAAAATTTACAACGGGAATTTTTTTAAAGGGTTTTACAGTAAAACCCCGATGTCTTTTGTTTAAATTCAAACACTAATTTTTAAAGCGCTAAAAATTTTTTTTCGTAATGAATTTTCTTACAAAACCCGATTTTTCCTTAAAAGAAAAATGTAAAAAAACTTTCCAAATTTTTTAAAAATGATTTTGAGTTAATAAAACAAAAACAAATTGCCGATTAAATTTTTGATTGGGCAATTGTAAAATTTACATAATTTTTTTTTTTTCATCCTTATTGAAGGGGTATATCCCGTACACGTATTATTTACCAGTTAAAATTTACTATAAATTTAAGGCCCTTTGTATTTGGTTTACTAAATTTTTATTGGGTTAAAAAACTGTGCAACATAATGATATTTGTTTTATAATGTATTGACATTGACCATCTGACTGTATTGTATGGTACTGTGTGCGCATAGGCATATTGTCTGTATGTATTTTGAAATAAACTCTTGAAACCCTTGCATTAAAACAAATAAGCAAACAAACATATAAATGTCTCTTTAGCAGTAAATATTATTTTTGTCTCTTCTGTAATAACCAAACACAAGTGTCTATTTTCCAACAATTGGTGAAGGATCTGTAATGTAAACAACAAATATGCAAACCAGACAATAGCAATTTTAGTGCAAATTACAAATGCAGCCAAAATAAAAGAACTACAGTTCTTCAAATAAATTCAAAATGTAAGGGAGATAAACAACACACTATCACTGGTCTGTTTAATGTAAATTTCTACCTGCTTCGGCTTCTAAAATAATTAATGTGTATTTGCTAGACATACTGACATCGAGTTTATCTTCTTCATCTTGCATACCTTATGATTCAAAGATTTGCTAGCATTTAATAAAGTTTTATGTGCAATGTAATTCACAATCGGATATTTTACGAACATAATGATGTATCAATTACAAGTCTTACCAGAGCCATCATGTACTGGCCAGCCTGGATATCCACCTGTAGAGTAAATGCCCCTGAAATAATGTATACATGGACGGGCATAGCTTATACCATTGGCAGGAAACCCGTCAAAATATTGAAAACATCGCTGTTTCGTTGTGACCCTTAATACGACAAGAATCATCTGGGAAGAAAGTTATTTGGCATGGTGAATCCTGTAAAAAAGTGATGCTGAATAATTTAGTTCTTTCTTACTTTTTATACTTGTTATGGTAAAACGACAACTATATATTGATCTACTGAAAAAAAAACATGTAATAACAATTTGTCTAGCCTTTTCGCCATACTCTGAAGAAGTATAACGTTATCGTCGCCATCATCATCATTATCCTCAATATTATTATAATTACTCTTCATCATCATCATCATCATCAACAACAACAACATCATTATCATCATCATCGTCGTCATCATTGTTATCGTCGCCATCATTTATCATTATCATCCAAAATTTTTTTATTTTAATTTTCCTTTCATATCTTTGTTTTAAACAACACACACACAAAAGGGGCAGCCTCCCCGCGTCGGGTTATTTGGGGCGTTTATTATATCATCATCAAATTTATTATTTAAATTTCTCTTTATTTTTGGGTTTTTGTGTGATGGGGGGGGGGGGGTTTTTTAAAGGGATGGAAGTTTATGAGGCTTTCTGGTCTACATTCAGGCATGAATAGATCCGCTAACTTTCCTTAGGTATTCTTCATAGCCATTGAAAGAAGTTACAGTAACATTTTCTTTTTTCAGAAAAGTAATGATTATACTTACTTTATTCGTGTACGAAGTTGTAAAAATTGGTTTGTTTATGGACATGGCATAGTCATAACCTGCGATTTTCATTCTGTCCGAAATTGCTGGGTAGATAATATACCCTACCTGGAAAACATAAATGTATTTTATATCAGGAATATTGTTCATATGTGTCAGGGTAAAAATCTGATCTGGAAATAGTTTATAGAATAACTACCATTTTTTTAAAATCATTAACTTCGAAGTAGGACTATAGTAAGTGTAAATTGAACGAAGGTGATGTACATTATATTTTATATTATACGTGATAATAATATGTGATGAAACATCTTTAAATCAAATTTATACAATATTACAAAAAATTGAAGGGTAGGGGCTAAGCGACTGACTGTTTAAATTTCGACTGATGATTTATTTCCCTACCTTTTTGAGTCAAGTATTTGGTCGTGAGAAGTTTGTATTCTGGGCTAACTGAGGTGCGTGCCGAAATCAACATAACTATGACTATTTTTAAAATTGTTGCGTGCCTCTCAGTTTAAGAAACAATCCACTCAAATTATTTCAGCGACAGTTTCATTATGAATTTTAGCTACCAAAAGCTTTTCTTATTTATGTGACACAAATCTTAGATTTTTTCCCCAAGAACTTCAAAACTATGCCCGTCAGAATGGAGGAATATGTCTGTTCAAGAACGCGCATTACTAGTATTGCCTGGATACTGAATAATTCAGTTTAACTACAGCTTTATTTAACAAGTAAGATACTTTGTAGACCTATAGCCCTTTTTGAATAACGTGTTACAGCTATTCAAATTTAAAGCAATTGTCAAATCAGCTAGCTCTTGTAATATGTAGGCCTACCTGAACGGCTGTGACTAAAAAAAGGATTGGAGCACCACACTAAATACCGTATTCCGGTATATACCGGACAAGGCGCTTGAATGATAAAATGCTAAAATCTTGTTTTTTTACCCAACGGAATGAACTTTAACAGGTCTAAATTCATCTTTTCACACCAAAATCAAATACGAAAATCAAGGAAAAAATGTAAAATTCGGCGAAAAAAACGATATTTGTCTATTTTGTGATCATTATTTCTGCAAGCGTCTAAGAGGTACTGCTGTCCAATCCTGTATTGAGCTAAATCCTACCTGAACGTCAATGCTGTTCGAATATATCAATCATGGGATGCGTGACGTCAGAAGTTTACCATTCCACGTTCATATTACTGACGACGCCATGACAGATTCCCCCAGTGCCAGCTGACTGAATAATGTTGTCAGTAGTACCCCATGCTTCTGTTTCCTCGCTTCCGTCACAATAAGCTTGAGATTGTCCAAGTACTTGAGTCGCTCGTTCATATTTCCACATTTTATTGTTGCGTACGCTTCGTTATTTGTTGCAATGCCGTCAAATCTTTCAATATCTGACCCTGTTTATAGAAAATATAATATCTTATAAGTGGATTCAGAGGGCAGGGTTTTCATGACCCGACCCTGGGATTTAGCTAGTATATGGTACAAATCTGAACTATACTGTAGAGGCTGAATAAAATTTTGATTTCAAAATCTCTTACATGTATTTTTAAGGGACACGCAGGATTTCACCATTTTTTAAAGGGTTAAAAAATTACACACATCCGGTGTGGCGTGAATTTTGTAAGAGCCGCAAGGAACATAAAACTAATTGTAGATCTACAAGATGCATTTCAAGCATCTGGTGAATCTCACGCTACACACGTATAACTAACATCTCAAAAAACAAGTGTATCCATTATTCCCTGCGGTCTGGAGACCGCAGGGTATTGGTACGCGTTTAACTTTTGAGGCATGGAGGAGCACGTGACCTGTTTTTCGGTACATGGAGGAGCATGTGATCTGTAAACCGTACATGATTGGTTAATTGACCTTTTCGAAAACCTAGCTAAATACCGTTTGCCGATACGTTACGGATTCACCTCTAGGGTATTAGTCCGAATTACAACTTATTAAGAACAAAAAACTATTACGTGATATTTCTAATTTTCTATAATTATTTTACCGTTTAGTTTGGAAAAACTTGAATGATATGTTATCAATGTTTCTTTTAAAATCTATCTCAAATTTTACAAATACTGAAAATCTACAAAATTAAAATATTTCGTAGTGGCATCTGCCATAATAAATAGAGATATTTTCTGCGTAAACTTGTGTGTTTACTTTTTTTTTTTTGCTCGGGAAATTTTTCATTTAAAAAGGTAGGCTATTTAACCCTTTTTTTAAAAAAAGAAAAAAATTTTTTTATCTTTCCCCGGGCCTTTTTACCGGTCTTCAACCGGGGCCCCCGTTTCCAAACCTTTTTCTTTTATTGATCATTTTTTGTTACTTATTCCCGATAAAAAGTTATTTATTTCCCCCAAAACAAAGTTTAAAAAAAGTTAAATTAAAAATCTTTTATATCATTTAAAAAGTTCCCCCCCAGGGAAAAATTTTTATTGTACGAAATTAGCATGGTATTTGTTGATAACTGATATCAATTTATAGAATAGAGTCGAGAAACTTCTCTTACTTGCGCATACATCGTTGTAATATACAATATATTTGACTAAATCCTTTTCCGAGACATCGATGTCACTTACAGCATACAGTCCGTATATCTTGAGAGCTGACACCTATCACGATTAAAAAGTGCAATGATTACTAGTACAGGAGGGTCAATTTACTGAGACATTTAATTAAATTCTTTTTCTTAATGCTTCTTTCTGTATACGATGTTCCGCTCCCTTTTTAACCCCCGCGATGCACGATGTTACAATGATGTAAATGCACGATGACAAGATGGTAGAGTAAAATGAAAATAATTATTTATAAATTCAAGACCTTAAGTTTACTTAGATGTTTTTTTACGGTTATATGCCATGCACGTACTCCATATTTTACATTAATTTTTCTTGAAATTGTAGGCCATTCGAATAACACAAAATACAGTTTTTCTTAACACCCCACACTAGAAGTTTCTTCTTAGTCACTAAACAAGTCTCACTCAATTTTTAATTTTATACTTCCGTTATTGAAATTTACTTCATTGAATAAACGCAATGTAACATTTTCGTAGTTCAAATACAATTACCTTTGTATGACCCTCTACTAGCATGTCCTTAACGGTAGCTATCGCCGCTGAAGTGCAATCCCCAGTGTCGTATGCTTTTTTCAGATTATGATGTACGTCACTTACAAATATGGTATCCACCTCCCTTCCGTGCAGGTTACATGTGGCCCACAACCAGTCACGTTTTGCTTTCGTGTTCCAAACATGGGTGAAGCATGGACCTTTCGTATTCCATTCTAAGAACTTGGCTTTGTCACAGCCGGGAACGTTATGATCGAAACCTGTAGTCCAAACGTACATTGCGTAATGTTTACGTGCTGCGACCGCTCTGACGTCACATGGTTCGGCTGTCACGTGATCATTGGCTACCAAACCCATCTGCACCGATGCAATAGTTAACAGTATAACGTTAAGCATTTTCATCTTGACGTAATCTTAACAAACGATATAGTTTAAAACTATTCACAAAAACATGTTTATCACGATGGTGTCACCAAATTTACTTTGTAGCCTAAAACTTTTGTTTATTTTACTTTAGTAGTCACTTGTGCAATTGTTAACGTTCTAATCATATGAAATCTTAATTGTTTTATATAAGCGAACGTGACATCCGTATTGATTTAATCTGAGACAATGGATATATATGAAAACCAAATGTCAATTTGATAAGGAAGTCCAATCGGAACGTTTCGGTCGTTTCCGTAATATTTAACGATTAAGAATTCCGAATGTTGAAACGAAAGAATAAAGAAAATTATTCAGATAGTTTTACATCAATGTCCGTTTACATTAATATATAAAAGAAACTTTAAATAGATAAATGTATTTATTATATACGTGTAGATAAAATATTGAGAAATATTGATGAAATAAAATAGGTATTTACATTTTCTGTATTTTCACTATAAAAATATATTTTTCACGGCAGTGAAACATATTTTCCATATTTTCACTAGTGTCTAGCGGACTACTTTCTTCTAAATTCAGCCTATACACAAAATTTGTATATGGAGAAGTATTTAAAATGTTAATGATAAAAATGTATATAGTAAACAGAAAATCCAAGTTCTTTTTATAAATACAGGATTTATTTTCTTCTTGTGAACTATTTATGAACTATTTATTTTCATAAATGATGAAAATAAATCATGTATTTATAGAAAAAAACTTAAATATCCTCTACTTAAACAAGATTGAATGAATATTTACTATGTTGACTAACATTAAAATTATACAAAAAAAGATCGATCATGTGGGTATTTGTTCGCGGTGTTTGTGTGTTTTTTGTTGTTGTTTATGTTGTTTTCTTATCGGTCTGTTAAATGAGTTGATTTTATGATTAACTGACAGAAAACTACACTGACAGACTTGAAAAAGTCCAATACAGGGTCTTACGCATTGTTTTCAGTGACTTCACGTCAACAAAAAAAGTCCTCTTGATATGGTTAAACTCCCCACACTCCATTTAAGTAGGTGAAAAAAAAACAATTGTCATCGAGGCTTTTAAATGCTTACATAATATATTACCAAAATACATTCAAAACTTGGCCAAGTGTAAAACCTTGTTTAAAAATTGGGGAGGTAAAAGGTCATTTTTCTAGGGGAAGTGCCCACAAATACAAAACCCCCAAGGGGATGGATTTTGGGAAATCCTTTCGTTTTGAGACTGCCTGGGTGTATCCTTTTGTTAAAAACACAATTTGTTTTGAACTTCATGTGAGTCAGGCGGTGCATGTCTATGTTTATAATTTTTATAATATGTCTTGTATATTTGTTTTCAGCGTATGTATGTTTGTTTTGTTATTTTGAATTCCAAAAATTGATAGGGTGTTTACATGGGTGTCTTAATTATGTGCGTGTATACGTGGTTCCATGTATAGTCTTTTCAATGTTGCAACGTTATGCCTGTTAACTTTTATTTGTATTATATGATAGTCCCATACAGTTCTTTTGTTTTTTTATATACATGTCTGTTTGTTGATACTCTATATTTTTTTTACAGGAATGTACATTCAGTGTATATGTATGTCTAACTCTTTCTATTATCTTGCTTGTAATTCGTGTAACTTTTATAATAAATAGAGGATATTGAATGAGTGTAAGTTCAATACTGAATTTATTGCACAAGTTGAATAAAATTACATTATGCGAGTCTCTGGCGAGCATAATATTATTTTATTCAACGAGTGCAATAAATTCAGTAATGAACTTACACGAATTTAATATTCTATTTATCACATACACAAAATAAAGACCGTTTAAAGTGAAATAAGAGTCATTTTTCATTGACGCGGCTATAGAATAACGCTAACATTTAGCGCGTCTTTACACTATGTTTGTATAACGCTAATGACGTCACGTCAAAATATATGCACGGCCGTGCAATACCTTATTTACCGGAGTCGCAAAATCGGCACGGGTGTGTGATAAATGATTCTTTCTACTGAATTTATTGTTATGTTTCACATAAATTTATTACATGTTGATCAAAAGTCATGATTTGTCTTTTATTTAATTATAAATTTTATTTATAAAGTTTGTGAAATTCTTAAAGTAAATATTTAATTTGATTAACAAAAATGGAATATTAAAAGAAAAGCATGATTTTTTGCTGCATCGCTCGAAAATGATAAAAAAAATCCGACTAGGGTTTGAGATATTTGACACACTGAACAAATAAAAATATTATTTAATAGCAAATTATAGTAACAAGAGCTGTCCGTAAGACAGCGCGCTCGACTTTTTTATTGCTTGCCAATAAAAAAAGTTTTTGCAGTAAAAGGCAATACAAGAATCTCTGTATTTTTAAAGTGAACAATGGCCATGAGCATTAAGATATTTAGTGAAGAATTATTTTACTGAATTGTGTGATACCCTTGAACACTGCAGCAAAGTTTGAAATGTTTAAGTCAAAAGAGGGCTGGTAAGAAAGAAAAAAAAACTAGTTGTTTGATACCCTTGAATATTACAGCAATGTTTATATGACATAATTTATGGTAAAGTGAACAAGTGGATAGGAATGAATTTTTTTAGATTTTTTAAGTTTTTTAGTGCTTGCCTATAATACAAAACATTGACAGTTAAGGGCCATAATTCAAATAAAATCTTTGACAGAATTACCTTCTCCTGGACATGTTTGGGAATCATGATTGTAAACAAGTATTCCAACTTTCAAATTAATATCTCAAACAGTTCAGTCAAAAAGTGGACTGGTACTAAAAACTTAACCAAGATTCTAAGTCGATAAAAGGCCTTAATTTTTAAAACAAATCCTTGACAGAGTTACCTTCTCTTGCGTACAGATGGGGGTAATGATGTGAAATAGCATTAAAAGTTTCAAAGCAATATCTCAAAGGGTTAAGGCAATAAGTGGATTTTACCCATATTCAATGTATTTTCTAAGTCAAAAAGGGGCATAATTCTGTCAAAAACCTTGACAGAGTTATGTCCTCTTGTCTGTTGATGAAGGTCGTGATGGTAAACAAGTATGGTCAGTTTCAAAGCAATACCTCCAATGGTTTTGAAATAAAGTGAGGTGGTACAAAAAACTTAACCAAGCTCAATACACTTTCTAAGTCAAAAAAGGGCCATAATTCTGTCAAAAACCTTGACAGAGTTATGTACTCTTGTCTGTAGATGGAGGTTATGATGGTGAACAAGTATGGTAAGTTTCAAAGCCATACTTGTAATACTTCTGAAATAAAGTGGGGTGGTACGAAAAACTTAACCAAGGTGTGACGCCGACGCCGACGCCGACGCCGGGGCGAGTAGGATAGCTCCCCTTTTCATAGAAAAGTCGAGCTAAAAATGACAGCAACAAAAGGTATGAAAGTATTTAGATTCGGTATAATATAACAAATAAAACATATGGCCTTTCGGCCAAATGCAAGTTTACGGACTGGTTGGTCAGACCTCGGAAGGTGTATGGCCCTCAGAGCTCCGCGCTTCGGGTCATATACTCACAGTCTGACCAACCAGTCCGTAAACTTGCATATTGCCCTCAAGGCCATGTTTTATTTGTTAATTAATTAAAAGTACAGCGCGTTTATAAAACAAATAAAAAAAAATCACAGATAGAATACACAAACAAGAGGGCCATGATGGCCCTGAAGTCGCTCACTTGGAGCGGGGCCAGTTTAAACCCCAGGGCTTTTATTTGAATAAACTTGGTAGACACCCATTAGAAGATATTTCATGCTTAACATCTAAGGTCTAGCTGGTCAAGTTTTTTTCTTTACACATATAGTTAAAAACAATGACACACCTGGGGCAGGGCCAGTTTTGATCCAAGGGCTTTTATTTGAACAATCTTTGTAGACACTTAGTAGAAAATGTTTCATGCTGAATATCTAAACTCTAGCTATTCGGGTTTTTTCAAAGAAGACTTTTAAGTTTTTGTTATACACATATAAGGAAAATCAATGTCAGCCCGGGCGGGGCCAATTTTGACCCCAGGGCTTTTATTTGAACAAACTTGGTAGACATCCATTATAACATGTTTCATGCCAAATATCTAAGCTCTAGCTCTTTGGGTTTTTTAGAAGAAGATTTTTTAAGTTTTTACTATATGCATATAGGGAAAATCAATGACCCCCCTGGGGCGGGGCCAATTTTGACCCCAGGGCTTTTATTTGAACAATCTTGGTAGACACTCATTAGAAGATGTTTCACGCTAAATATCTTAGCTCTAGCTCTTTGGGTTCTTTAACAGAAGATTTTTTTAAGTTTTTACTATATGCATATAGGGAAAATCAATGACCCCCTGGGGCGGGCCAATTTTGACCCCAGGGCTTTTATTAGAACAAACTTGGGAGACACCTATTAGAAGATGTTTCATGCTAAATATCTTAGGTCTAGCTCTTTGGGTTCTTTAAAAGAATTTTTTTTAAGTTTTTACTATATGCATATAGGGAAAATCAATGACCCCCTGGGGCGGGGCCAATTTTGACCCCAGGGCTTTTATTTGAACAATCTTGGTAGACACTCATTAGAAGATGTTTCATGCTAAATATCTTAGCTCTAGCTCTTTGGGTTCTTTAACAGAAGATTTTTTTAAGTTTTTACTATATGCATATAGGGAAAATCAATGACCCCCTGGGGCGGGCCAATTTTGACCCCAGGGCTATTATTAGAACAAACTTGGTAGACATCTATTAGAACATGTTTCATGCCAAATATCTAAGATCTAGCTCTTTGGGTTTTTTAGAAGAAGATTTTTTAAGTTTTTACTATATGCATATAGGGAAAATCAATGACCCCCTGGGGCGGGGCCAATTTTGACCCCAGGGCTTTTATTTGAACAAACTTGGTAGACACTCATTAGAAGATGTTTCATGGTTAATATCTTAGCTCTAGCTCTTTGGGTTCTTTAAAAGAAGATTTTTTTAAGTTTTTACTATATGCATATAGGGAAAATCAATGACCCCCTGGGGCGGGCCAATTTTGAACCCAAGGGCTTTTATTTGAACAAACTTGGTAGACACCCATTAGAAGATGTTTCATGCTAAATATCTTAGCTCTAGCTCTTTGGGTTCTTTAAAAGAATTTTTTTTAAGTTTTTACTATATGCATATAGGGAAAACCAATGACCCCCTGGGGCGGGGCCAATTTTGACCCCAGGGCTTTTATTTGAACAAACTTGGTAGACACTCACTAGAAGATGTTTCATGCTTAATATCTTAGCTCTAGCTCTTTGCTTCCCGGTTCAAGTTTATGAAAAAAAACTGTCTGACCAGGTTGACATCAGTCATCGGGTAAAAACACAGCAGAGATGCCAGTCAAAGGAAAGAAAGTTGGAAAAACTGTGCTTACAACGCCTACAGAGATTGAGGTACAAGAAGCTTACAATGCATCAGCTGAAGACTTTTCCTACTCTCATTTAACTAATAATCCATGCTCGGGTTCCTTCACTTACATGTAACACACCGGGACTGTGTAAATGGGGCTTGATTAACACGCATCCCGGTTTACTACGGTTTGACACGGTATATAGACGGTGGTTTCCCGGCGATTCCCGGTCTTCCTTCCCGGTGAGCTCCGATTGTGTTAAACATTTTAATACAATCGTGGCGATCTCCCTGTTTGTCCTGGTGCACCACGGTTTTTCGGTACTTCACGGAATCGCTACGGCCCTACGCCGGTTAAACACGGTTGGTGCCGGTGGACTTAACCGTGGCAAACCGGGACGCCAAACCGGGACTGTGTAAATGGGGCTTAAAGGATAGTGTATATAACTAAAAAAAAACATTTTTATAATTATTTAGATGTTTATTAAAACAAAACACAAGGCATGCATTAAATTTTGATTTGCGATTGTAAGTACATGTTTTGTGTTTTAAAAACACCCTTATTGATATAGGATGGTATTTGTACTAAGTATTTGTTTATCAGTAATATCAATATAATTCGAGACATCCCGGGTTGATACCTGTGTCATTTGGTGATAGTAAATTATTTTCTTAGTTAACATTTTCTTATTGCTAAAATACTGTGTAACGTAATGATATACATTGTATGTTTTATAAAGTATTGACATTGACCATTTGACTGTAGTATATGCTCATTTGTTATACGTACTGTGTACGCATGCGCATATTTCCCGGATGTATTTTGAAATAAACCATTGAAACCCTTGTATTAAACAAATAAGCAAACAAACATACAAATGTCTCTTTAGCAGTAAATATTATCGTTGTCTCTTCTGTAATAAACTTACACAAGTGTTTATTTTCCAACAATTGGTGAAGGATCTGTAATGTAAACAACAAATATGCAAACCAGACAATAGCAATTTTAGTGCAAATTACAAACGAAGCCAAGTTAAAGTCCAAAAATAAAAGAACTACAGTTTTTTCAAAATTCAAAATCTTAGAGAGATAGACAACACACCATCAACGGTATGTTTAAATTTAATTTCTACCGGCTTCGGCTTAAAAAATAATTAATGTGAATTTGCTAGACAGGGAGTTTTTCTTCATCTTGCATACCTAATGATTCAAAGATTTGCTAACATTTAATCAAGTTTTATGTGCACATCACTGTAATTCACCATCGGATATTTTACGAACATAATGATGTATCAATTACAAGTCTTACCAGAGCCATCATGTACTGGCCAGCCTGGATATCCACCTGTAGAGTAAATGCCCCTGAAATAATGTATACATGGACGGGCATAGCTTATATCGTTGGCAGGAAACCCGTCAAATATTGAAAACATCGCTGTCTCGTTGTGGTCCTTAATACGACAAGAATCATCTGGGAAGAAAGTTATTTGGCATGGTGAATCCTGTAAAAAATGATGCTGAATAATTCAGTTGTTTCTTACTTTTTATACTTATGGTAAAACGACTACTATTGATCTACTGATAGAAAAAAATGTAATCACAATTTTTCTAGCCTTTTCGCCATACTCTGGAAAAGTATAACATTATCATCGTCATCATCATTATAATCATCATCATGATCATCAACACCATGATCATTAACAACAACAACATCATTATCATCATCATCCTCGTCGTCGTCATCATTGTTATCGTCGTCATTATCATCATCATCATCAATATTATTATCATTACTCTTTCCTTTCTGTTGTGTGTGTATGGGGAGGGTGGGGTAAGTATGGAGATTTAATGAGGCTTTCTGGTCTACATTTAGACACAAATAGATCCGCCAACTTTCCTTAGGTATTCTTCATAGCAATTGAAAGAAGTTATAGTGTCGGATATAATTCGAACATATGTCCGTTATGTGACAAGTGATTCGTAGGCATTGGCCTTATTAACGCAGCCCCTTCAACGTTACTCGTTACTAACATGACACTTATTGTGTACTTAACATTTCATGTACCTTTTTAATCAATGTTTCTTCATAAATAATGACATTTTCTTTGTTAAGAAAAGTAATGATTATACTTACTTTATTCGTGTACAAAGTTGTAAAAATTGGTTTGTTTATGGACATGGCATAGTCATAACCTGCAATTTTCATTCTGTCCGAAATTGCTGGGTAGTTTATACACCCTACCTGGAAAACATCAATTCAATTTATTACAGGAATATTATACAAATGTGTCAGGGTAAAAATCTGATCTGGAAATAATTTAAAGAACAAGATTTTTTTTAATATTTAACTGAGAAGTAGAACTATAGAAAGTGTAAATGGAACGTAGGAAATGCACATTATATTTTACAACTATACGTGAGAATTATGTACAATGTAAAACATTTTAAAATCAAATTTAAACAATATTTAAGAATGTGAACGGTAGGAGTGAAGAAACTGATTGAACGTTCACTTTTTTTAAAACTTCGCCTAGCGTTTGGCGTCAAGTATTTGGCGCGTGCGAAGTTTGTTTTCTGAGCGGTGCTTCCTATGATGCTGACATGACTGAGTCACGTGCCGAAAACAATATAACTATGACTGTTTCTAAGAATGTTGCGTGCTTCTCAGTTTCAAGAAACAAACCATTAATTCAGCGGCAGTTTCATAATGAATTTCAGCTCTTATTTATGTGACACAAATCTTAGCCTTTTTGTCTCAAGAAATTCAACCATATCCCCGTCAGAAAGGAGGAATGGGTCTGTTTCAAAGTCATTCACGAATGCGCATTGTTGGCCTGATACTAAATAATTCAGTTGAACTACAGCTTTATCTAACGATTAAGATACTTTGTATAGCCCTTTTTGAATAACGTGTTACAGCTATTCAAATTTGAAGCGATCTCACCGGTAGTCAAGTAATATATACCTGAACGTCAATGCTGTCGAAAATATCAATCATGTGATGCGTGACGTCAGAGGTTTTACCATTCCACGTCATATTACTGACGACGCCATGACAGATTCCCCAGTGCCAGCTGACTGAATAATGTGTCAGTAGTACCCCATGCTTCTGTTTCCTCGCTTCCGTCACAATAGCTTGAAGATTGTCCAAGTACTTGAGTCGCTCGTTCATATTTCCACATTTTATTGTTGCGTACGCTTCGTTATTTGTTGCAATGCCGTCAAATCTTTCAATATCTGACGCTGTTGTAGAATATAAAATCTTATACGGGGATTCAGATGGGCGAGGTTTTCATGACCCCGACCCTGGGATTTAGCTAGTATATGGTACAAATCTTAACTTTACTGTAGAGGCTGCATAAATTTTGATTTCAAAATTTCTCACATATATTAATAAGGGACACATTTTAAAAAAATGTTAAAGATTACGTACCGTTGTGGCGTGGATTTTGTGAAAGCGGTAAGGAACACAAGACTGTACTTAGATCTATTGCGTATGTTAGATATGCATCTTGTGAATCTCACTCTACACACGTATTACTAATATATCACAAACATGGCTCATCTATTATACAAAATTAGCATGGCATTTTTTCGATAACTGATATCATTTTACCATGTGTTTAGGCTAGAATCGAAAGAACTTCTCTTACTTGCACATATATCGTTGTAATATACAATATATTTGACTAAATCCTTTTCCGAGACATCGATGTCACTAACAGCATACAGTCCGTATATCTTGAGATTTGACACCTATCACAATTAAAAAGAGCAATGCTAACTAGTACAGGAAGGTCAATTTACTAAGACATTTAATTAAATTCTTTTTCTTAATGTTTTTTTTTTGTATACGATGTTCCGCTCCCTTTTTACCTTAGCCCGCGATCCACGATGGTACAGTGATGTAAATGCGATGGTACGATGACAAGATGGTAGAGTAAAATTAAAAGTAATTATTTATAAATTCAAGACCATAAGTTTACTTAGATGTTTTGTTACCGTTATATGCCATGCACGTTCTTCATATTTTACATTCATTTAAAAGAAATATGATTTCTTGAAATTGTAGACCATTCTAATAACACAAAATACAGTTTTTCTTAACACCCCTCTTAATCACTAAACTAGTCTCAATCAATTTTTAATTTTATACTTAGGTTTCCGTAATTGAAATTTACTTCATTGAATAAACGAAATGTAACATTTTCGTAGTTCAAATACAATTACATTTGTATGACCCTCTACCAGCATGTCCTTAACGGTAGCTATCGCCGCTGAAGTACAATCCCCTGTGTCGTATGCTTTTTTCAGATTATGATGCACATCACTTACAAATATGGTATCTACCTCCCTTCCGTGCAGGTTACATGTGGCCCACAACCAGTCACGTTTTGCTTTCGTGTTCCAAACATGGGTAAAGCAGGGACCTTTCGTATTCCATTCTAAGAACTTGTCTTTGTCACAGCCGGGAACGTTATGATCGAACCCGGTAGTCCAAACGTACATTGCATAATGCTTATGTGCTGCGACCGCTGTGTCGTCACACGGTTCGGCTGTCACGTGATCTTTGGCTACCAAACCCATCATAGTTGACAGTATAACGTTCGACGTAATCTAAACAAACGAAAAAATCTTTCTCCAGTAGTATAAAACTATTCACAATAATATGTTCATCACAATAGATGGTATCCCCAAACTTACACTGCAGCCTCAAACTTTTGGTTATTGTACTTTAGTAGTCACTTGTGCAATTGTTAACGTTCTAATCATATGAAATCTTAATTGTTTGATATAGGTGTAATTTTGGGTATCTCTTCAGGGGTATCAATATAATTATACAAAATTTTCTCTTCAGGTCCGATAATATGTAGTTTATTGACAAATGTTTACATTATTTACGGTTCATCATATTCACAAAGTATACCGGTACATCTTGTAAACCATCAGTCTACAGTACTACATTGTACATTCACGTAATCATGTAAGCATGTGAGCATGGTAGGCACTTAAATAATAAATAGTAACAATCCTTACCAAATGATGGAGATTCTTATAAGTCATATAAAGAGTGATCTCTCTTTTATATCATTCATAAAAAATATACATTTTACCTGGAGGAGGTAAAATACCCAAACGAACTCATGGTTCATATCCACAGCTATTTATACATCTCCAATTATATCAATAACATAGTTCATAGCTAAGTTCGTAGTTCTTAATCATAGCAGTCCATTACTCAATGATACAGTGGTCCCTGTGCTTACATTTATTTATAACAATGCAAAAGTTATTAAAATTCAATAATTCATCAAAGTACCTTATATGTAAAACATTACTTTCATAGATAATTAAACATCAACTTACAGATCTGTAGGATCTTTAGCCCTTTTACACAATTAAGATATACGCCATCATCCACACAAATGAATCTCACCGAGTGCTGCTGTGAAGAACAATGCATCAATTATTATATACATGCAAATTAGTCAGATAAGTAAAAGATAGAATAATTAGAATAAAAAGTTAAAAGTAGTAGCCACTTTACTACCAACCAACGCCCTGAACGGAATGAAAACGAGATTCACGTGACATGTACAAATCCCGCCAAAGTCAAGGGGAAACAACTCTAACAGAAACAATATGGATAAAAACAAAAAAAAAAGCTGGGGAACATCTCAAAACACCAATTACCCGTAAAATACACCTTGTTACATAGGCGTATATGAAAACCAAATAGGAAGTACAATCGGAACGTTTCGGTCGTTTCCGTAATAATAAACGATTAAGAATTCCGAATGTTGAAACAAATTACGAAGATCTTAACATTAATATATAAAAGAAACTTTAAATAGATAAATGTATTTATTTTATACTTGTGAATGAAATATTGGGAAATATTGATGAAATAAAATAGGTATTTACATTTTCTGTATTTTCACTATAAACATATATATTTCACGGCAGTAAAACATATTTTCCTTATTTTCACTAGTGTCTAGCGGGCTACTTTCTTCTAAATTAAGCCTATACACAAAATTTGTATATGGGGAAGTATTTAAAATTTTAATGATAAAAATGTATATAATAAACTGAAAATCCAAGTTCTTTTTACAAATACAGGATTTATTTTCTTCTTGTGATATGAAAATTATCATATTTCACTCGTGGCTGTCTTCTTGATAAAAGATTAAACTACCCACACTCCATTTAAGTAGGTTAAAAGCAAATGACATCGAGACTTTCAAATGCTTAAACAATATATTACCTAAATACATTAAAAACTTGGCCAAGTTTAAGACCTCTGTTTGCAATTGCAGGTATGATCATATTCTAGAAGTGCCTACAGTACAACCCATGCACCACGTATGGACAGAACTCCTTTCGTTTTGAGGCTGCCCGGGTGTATCCTTTAATTTGTTAAACATATTTTTTTAACTTCCTGTGAGTCAGGCTGTGCATGTTTGTTTATAATTATAACATGTCCTGCATTTTTGTTTGCAGTATATGTATGTTTTTGGGTTTTTTATTGTTTGATTTTTTTGTTGTATTCCAATATTATGTACCGAAACACGAGGCTCTCTGATTGGTACGAGGGGGCGTAGCCCCCGAGTATAAATCAGATTGCCGAGTGTTTTGGTGTTCTTTCTCTTTTGTATCATAGTCAAACATAAAAACACGTTCCCTGTTGTCACAATATTAAACCCCAGAAAAAAGTTACCAATGAACGAGCATCTGAATATGATATTTCTGCCGCTTTCCCTTTCTCTGCCGTCACAATAAGTATACCCCAACAAAAATGAGCTAATCAACGGGCATGCTCTGGAGTGCGGGTAACTGATACCTGCACTCCAGTTACCGCACTGTGCATGTATATGTATACGATTTAACTGAAACACTTTTTCAACAGAAAGGTCCCCAAACTATGATACGATAATGGGTTGTCGTATGCGCTTGTATGTGGTTACATTATAGTCTTTTCAATGTTGCAATTTTATGCCTATAAAATGATTAGTGTTTACTTTTTATTTGCATTATGTAATTGCCCCACGCAGTTTCTTTGGTTTTTATATACATGTCTGTTTTTTTAGCTATTCTGTAATTTTTTTACAAGAATGTACATATATATGTATATCTTACTCTTTGTATTATCTTGCTTGTAATTCTTTTTACTTTTAAACATGCTATAATATCTTAAATACATGTACTGTCACGTAGATGTGCTTATGCTTTTAACTTTTTAGCTGCCTTACCGTTGTTAATCCATTTACATATGTTTGTCTGAAAATAGCACATAAGCTAGTTTGTATACCACATAAAATAAATCTTCGTGTGTCTTGTATCTTTATTGATACTTTATTCACTAAGAGTGAAACTTCAGAAAGCTAAAAGGGGTCACACCTTTGTCAAGGATTCTCAAAAGGACAATAGGAATCTAGGAAACACGAGAGGTCATTTCCGCAGCGGGATGATGATGGACACATGATGATGATGATGAGGATAATGTGGACTAAATCAGAGTAGGTTATTTCATGTGAGTTAAAATGTGTTGTCAAGATTAGTGGCTAGTACCAAACATGGAAATATACTTTCTACTGGAAAAAAAAACAACTTTTAAAAGTGTAGTGGTTTTCCTTTTTGCTTGTCACTTTAAAGCGGCATGCTTCCAGACTAATGAATGCTTATTTTCATGAAAATTTTGGAATTGTATTTAACAGTAAGGTGTTGTTAAGTTAACAAAGAAAGTAATTTACTAATTGCATCTTTTTTAGTGGTCTAAGCCCTATTCATTATTGTGATTTAGTTATCTTCAACCTTGGTTTTATCTCTATTCTGATTGGTTATTAAAATTACTCACTCAAGTACAGCGGGGCTTGCAATACTAATATAAATTCAAAATATTATTTTATTCAACACGCTCGTGCCTGAAATAATGCCCGGTGGGGCACCTGGGGTCTTCCTCCACCAATAAAGCTGGAAAAAATCGACGAAAAATCTCGGCGGGACGCTCTAGGATGACCCGACTTGAGTGTACGGTCGCCCATATGGGCTTTCCGGCGGCGACCTTAAATAAACGCATAAAAAAAAACACGGAGAGCCCGCTTTGAATTGGTAAAGAAACGTCCCTGACATGCCTTTATCGCATGTAAGTATGCCAATTGTGTAACTTTTATATGTAACTATTGAAACTATTTTCTTAATATGTGACCTGTAAAAAAGACGGTACTATCTATAAACGTCTTTGCCATTTTAAAATAAGTACCTTTTAATAATTAATTTTAGAATCTATAAACTTAGAATGGGATTATCCTATCTTCCTCCCATGGCAGAGGTCGTACGTAGAGACAACCCTGTCATGGGGGATATGGTATGCACATAACACATGTACCGATATAACAATTAGTAAACAAGCAACAGATCCCCTATTTTTAGGTTATAATTTAAATGAAGTATATATGATCGCCCATATGGTATCTTTTCGGTGGCGAGGGTAAACAAACGTAAACACACAAATTATTCAACACATTATACTAATATTATATAATTGTATCATAGTTTGGGGACCTTTCTGTTGAAAAAGTGTTTCAGTTAAATCGTATACATATACATGCACAGTGCGGTAACTGGAGTGCAGGTATCAGTTACCCGCACTCCAGAGCATGCCCGTTGATTGGCTCATTTTTGTTGGGGTATACTTATTGTGACGACAGAGAAAGGGAAAGCGGCAGAAATATCATATTCAGATGCCCGTTCATTGGTAACTTTTTTCTGGGGTTTCATACTGTGACAACAGGGAACGTGTTTTTATGTTTGACTATGATACAAAAGAGAAAGAACACCAAAACACTCGGCAATCTGATTTATACTCGGGGGCTACGCCCCCTCGTACACGTGTTTCGGTGCTCTTTCTATTACATAACACATGGGTTTGTGGGTAACAGTAAAAATATCATCCCGAGTAAAATACTGTTACCCGAGGCGTAGCTGAAGATTACTGTTACTCACAAACCCATGTGTTATTTATTTTATTACCCCGAACAAATACTGTCATGAACTGAAATTGTCAACTAAATCTAACTGTAACACGAATAAACCAAGAGTAACAATAACGAAACTGCTTTTAAGTGCACTGTAGCGCCTACTTGCTAAGGTTTTTTTTTCTTTTATTCAAGCAAGTGATGATATCTACCAGTCATAAACATACAGTAAGCTGTGTTTTATTTATAAAAACAAAACACTAACCCATTTATACAGTTATGATCTGTGAAACCTAATCCTTCTATATCCAGAATTACTCTCTTTGCATGGTTTTTGACAAAGTGCATTTACAAAATCACGAAGATATCATATGTCCACCATATCTGTAACCGTATCTGTATCTAATATCTTAAAGTTCAGGCAGTTACTCACATGTAATTCAGTCATACAACTTAAGAAAACATGTAAATTTATAACTACATTGATAAATTCTATACAGTGAAAATGGTTATATATATTGTACATGTATAATTAATTATTTGTGTAAGGTACTATCAATATTGTTATAATGAATATATAAGTATTGAAATACTGATGATACCTGAATTAATCAATATATTCACATTCCGTCCATTTCTTTTTCAGCATTTTTTATCAGCTATTACCTTACTATTTTATTTACAAATGTTACCGCATTCGCTTTACTGTGACCAACATAGCGTGACGATACCGGGAGTTTATTTACAAACATCACCGATCCGCCCACGCCTCTATACATATATAATCTGTTTCAAAATTGACCAATAATGTTAAACATTCTCCAACATATATTGACATCTACCCTAGATTCAAATAATAAAAATATCGATGGTACCTTTTTCAGATGCTCAGTTGCCATGTCACTTATTATATTATATATTGATATACCATGTATTGTACACTCTTGTGTTGCTATATGTAACTAGAGTTAATAGCGAGCTCGACGAGCTGGCCCGAAGGGCCTGCTCGCAAAGCGAGCTTTACGGCAACGCGAGTACCTGCTAAGTGATGGTTTTGAAAACTTTCGTCCAAAGTACCGAATTGGACACATCGCAACTTTTCGAATTTAATGATAACGATAAAAACTGATCGAGGAATTCTGACTGAAAACGGATGTGTAGACTGGTCACCCGCGCACGTCTATGGGAACCATTATTGGACAGGGAACCAGAATAACGGAAGCTGTGTATAAAAAATGAAAATCGAAGGCGCCATTTTGTTTGAAATCTGATAAAAAAAAACAATTTTTTGTCGAATTTTGTTGTGAAAACTATCTAGAATGAAAGAAAATGGTCTAACTAAGAAAATGAATCCGAACACCAATATCTTTTATTCAGTCGTTAACGCTGTACAGACGTTTAAAGTATTGTTTACGTGACGTCACAATGTAGCGCCAAACAGTACGTGCAAAACAAACAAATCAAGTACGCTATTTGAATGTCGCAAACGTTTTAAGTTTTACATTTATTTCACTTTAAATAATCTTTATTTCGCTTGAAAAATTATAGAGTGAAATAAAATAAACAAAGTTTTATCAAAGTTTTCAAAACTCGTTATTCATTTCACGACAGGGGCGGGGCCATATTTAACACAGTACGTGTGACGTCACACGCACTCGTTACTGCATTTGAAATAAAAATGAGCGATTATTTCATACTATTTCACGTAAAAAGTACATCGAGCTCGCTTTGAGGCTTTGCCTTTTTCATATTAAAGTGTTGTTCTGTTCTGTAACATGTCACTGATTAGATTTGTTAAATAATCCTTTGTTGCATGCTTTAATCCAAACTCCTCGCAGCGGTTACTTCCCCTGATCTGTACAGTAAAGTAGCAAAGCGTGACGTAACCGCTGTGAGGAGTTTGGCTTTAATCGTCTGCATGTTCCAGTTTGACATTGCAATTACTTTCGTTGAAAACGGATGTTTACATTTTGATTATTCAACGAAAAGTTATTTTATACGCGAAAAGCACTCCAGGGTGCAAACAACTTAATTTTATGGGTGTCATTGTTACTCCGGTGATGCGCTATTGCAGGGTGAACTTCGAAAATAAGAATGAATCGAGAGAAAAAATGGCGGCCATTTTATTTCATTTTATTTAGAATTCAAATTCAACACTTTATTGTCAGAGTCACAGTTTACAATATGTAAAAACATGTGAACATATACAATCATCAAGTTAGAAGCAGTAGTACACGTAACAAAAAATATAATCTTGTCAAAAACATTTTACAAAACTAATGATTTAAGTATGGAGGGGAAGTGATTGAACTACATTTTTTAATTTTTAAAAAGTAAAGCAGATTAACAGGTTGTAACACGAACACAAATACTAACAACAGAGAAAGAAACAATGTTAAAACGGATTTCTTAAGCTAACACATATAATGAATATAAGTTTATACTTGTTTACATATGTTAAAAAAACAGTAAAGAACGAGGGCACACTTTATAAGATTTATAAGATGCGTTTGTGATTTTAAATAATGACGGCATAAAAAAGGGAATGATTGCCGAATACTCGACGTCAATAAATCAAAATAAGCAAGGCCACTCCACTATATCTACGTATTTTATGCAGAACGTCCTTTATCACTCTCTATGTGGATACTATGTTATTCAAGCTCATCTCGTGAAAATGTGTCTGTTTCGGACAATAGTTTTTATTATAGAATGATACACAAAAGAATAAATTATAGATTGCTTTATGAAAGTGTTGCGTAATTATGTTGCTAATTTATTATATTATGCACATATGGATCTCTTCAGCACATATGGAGCTCAAATGCAATTTTGAGCAGCTTATCCCTTCCTTTGTAGCCAAATCTCAACAAATGTATAAATCAGGGTTTGTCTGAATGTTAAGCATCGGTCTGTAGTGAGATTTCGTAAAATCTCTGTTTTTTGAGTCCGTTGAGTGACATTTTCTTCATCCACATTGCATGTTTTGGACACACCAGAACCCACGACGGAAAGAATATCTCGATGAAGACTGCATAGAAATCCAAAACAAAAATGGGTTATATAGAGGAGAGTCAGGAGGGTAGAATCACCTTTCGATTTTCTTAAAAAAGGGATTGAATTTTATATAAATGTTTAAAAAGATGAACACTTACCCTGCGATTGACCTATTTTTACAGTCACATCTGGTGTTATGCTTAACATCTGCTTCACATATAATTTTTACCGATGCTCATTTTTGAGATACATATGGGGTACTACCCCCGTGTTAACGGGATTTGAAGCCGAGCAGCACTTGTAAAACGAGCGAGACAAGCGAACTTGAAACACGATGAAAGGTAACCTACTTTATGATGTAAAAACATAAATATTTTTCATTTGGGTAGTAACGTAGTTTAATATGTAGTGGAAACCCTTTGTTTAAACGCGAATTTAAACATTTTTCATTATGCAGTTACACACGTATATTTAAAGATATAAATTTTTTAGCTAAACTTTTTCATGATATGCTGAATAAAATGACATAGATTATAGAGACGTGTTAAATCGTTACAGGTCATTAACTCTTTATATTTCAGTATAGTTGGGTGATGGAATAGATGGCTTGGAATGTACTTATGTCTATCCTCATTAAAATATGGACATTTTAAAAGTTAATGCAGTTCACTACCAGTTTCCTGGAGTGAACACAGATTGCAAATCCGCTGCTCGTGGGCAACATAAGACTGTCTCCAGCGCCCTACCTTAACTTGAAGCATATGGTTCCCTGTTCTGAAGAGGAAGAGGCTAGTCCTTAAAGTACACGGTAATGACAACAAGTAATTTTTATGCCCCCACTATAGGGGGCATTTAGATTTACCCTTGTGCGTCCATCCGTCCGTCCGTCCTTCCGTCCATCTGTCCGGGCGAACATCCAATGGTCTATGAGCTTCATTCCGTCCATAATTTTAGTTAAAAAAAGAAGAAAATCCTATAAACCGACTGGTAAATGTGGTATTTTTACTGGTTTGTTCCCTCTGCAAAGATAGAAGTTGATCGAAAAGATACGACCTTATCCAGGGATGGAATATTGACCCTGAACAATATATGACTTCTCTTGCGAGAAACAGTTTCTATGAAGTCGATATGAAATCAGTGCAAATTGAAAAAGTAAATGTTGATGTTATTGTGGCTAAAGCAAAGAAATGAAAGGAAGTTTGTGTGAATAATAGCTGACATTAAAAGGGATAGAAAAAAGTTAAAACTGAGTTAAAGCGACCTTCAGTTTTTCTAAAGGGTAAATAAAAGAATTAAGGCGGAAAATGAAATTTGCCAACGATGAAATACATAAACGATAAGGAAACCCCACGATACCTCTTATGTACCTCTCCGCTCTCTATATCTAAATTAGTAAAGTGGTATGTCAGAGGTACGCAAATATAAGGAAACATTTCATTAAAGCATATTTTTACAGAAGACCAAATCTAATGAATTTTATACAGCTCTTGAAATGTGATAATTGTGTTACTGTTGTAAATCTGGCGAAATGCATGTATAACGCATTTATGTTAAGAAAATCTTCACTGTAATTGCATGTGAAACATAAAATTTGTCTTCTTAACACGAAAATGTAAGTTGCTGATTCACCTCCACGAAATCTTTTTATTTATATATGTGGAATTTGATCACTTGACAAATATATGTGTATGTATACAAGTGAAATGTATGACAAGAATAAAATGTTCTGTCTGTCAGTATTGTAAAACTGATTTTAGTTGCCAGACTTATTTTTTCTGTTATAAATATTATCAAAATAGACTTTTTCAGCAGACGTCAAATAAATACATTCATTACTTATTAATTTAAACGAACATAACAGCTTCCGTTTACATCACAGGTCACGTGGTTGAACATTTCACTCCGTAACCGGTGGCGTTTAATTCGGTCACACGGAAATTCACGTTTACTCAAGTCCTTTTTAATATGTTTATGATAGAAAAGTGTTGTTGTCAAACATTATCTTTTCAATAGTTTCCTTAGCATTTGATTTTTTTTAAAAGATCATATTTTATTATATAATATAAAATGTAAAAATATAGGAGTTGTATAGTTTCTCCAGTTAATTAAACAATAATTTATAGTTTCGGTGTTATTCTCTTTGTTCTATTTTTTGTGTGTGTTTTCAAAAGCACTTTAATCTTCAGAAACGAGAACGTACAATGTTTCTTCTTCAATAAAGGTAAAAAAAGTGTTACGTAATGATTTGATACATGTATTGATTTTAGAGCATTTAACGTTGCAATTCTTAGTTTATGATACGAACTTTGTTTAGTTCGATTGCGTTGGAAGCCTAAAGCTCATTTCCGTTACTGGAAACAACGCAAATATAAGGAAACATTTCATTAAAGCATATTTTTACAGAAGACCAAATCTAATGCAGTTTATACAGCTCTTGTGTTACTGTTGTAAATCTGGCGAAATTCATATAAAACGCATTTATGTGTAAATGCATGTGAAACATCAAATTTGTCTTCTTAACAAGAAAATGTAAGTTGCTGATTCATCCTCCACGAAATCTCTTTATTTATATATGTGGAATTTGATCACTTGACAAATACATGTGTGTGTATACATGTGAAATGTATGACAAGAATAAAATTTGTCTGTCAGTATTGTAAAACTGATTTTAGTTGTCAGAATTATTTTTTCTGTTATTAATATTATCAAAATAGACTTTTTCAGCAGACGTCAAATAAATACATTCATTACTTATTAATTTAAACGAACATAACATCAGCTTCCGTTTACATCACAGGTCACGTGGTAGAACCATTTTAAATCCGTATTCACTCCGAGATGATTTTAATATCCGATGGCGAAGTGTTCCGAATGTCTTATTCGGTCAAACAGAAATTCACGTTTACTCAAGTCGTTTTTAATATGTTTATGATAGAAAAGTCTTGTTGTCAAACATTATCTTTTTAATAGTTTCCTTAGCATTTGATTTTTTTAAAAATATCATATTTTATTATATAACATAAAATGTCAAAATATAGGAGTTGTATAGTTTCTCCAGTTAATTAAACAATATATTTATAGTTTCGGTGTTGATCTCTTTGTTCTATTTTTTGTGTGTGTTTTCAAAAGCACTTTAATCTTCAGAAATGAGTACAATGTTTCTTCCTTATTTAAGGTAAAAAGTGTTACGTAATGATTTGATGTATTGGTTTAAACATAGTTTATTTCAAACAATGATACAAGTACATGTTGTTAATACGTTTACAATAATTAGATACACGAATGAAAAAGGATTAGAGCCGAAAGCTATAAAGCTTATAAAGGTCTTCTCCTACATATTTGCACAATGCAGTTAAATTATGACAGTGTTTGCAATATTGTTTGAAACAATGAAGTTAATTTTTAACATATTTGAAACGAAAAAAATCGAAGATTTTAGCTATTGTTCAAAAGATCTTTTTTTAAAGAATATAAATAATTGAAAAGAATAAGAAAGAAGGTAAAGAAGATTCATTCGGATAGGTCAAGTTGGCATATTATTTGTTCATGAAAATCGGTTGCTTTCACGTATATATACATGAACTGCTTGAACAATTTTAGAATTAATGTCATGGCTAAGATTCTGGTCTCCGTTTAGTAAGGTATGAAGTGTTATAGTACAAATATTAGAAACAGCATCAAATAGTCTGAGTCTGATATCATTATAGAAGTGACACTCAAAGAAGAAGTGGTGGTTACTTTCCAGGAGACCACATTGACAATTTGGTGAGGGGGACACATTTTTTTCTGAATAAGTGATGGTTTAAAGAGCTACATTCTGTTCGGAGCCGTGTATGCATGACTTGCCATTTTCTTTCACCTATATAATAGTATTTGGGGCATTTTTTTATATTACCTTTAAGTTGCGTTTTAAAAGAGGACAAAGATATTGAGTTTTGTACCTCTGTTGATAGTAAGTTTCCAATCTCTCAAAGTAGATGGCAGAAATGCATTATGGTAAAGAGAAGTTCTTGTACGTATTGTTTGCATGTCAGAAGCATTTCGTAAATTGTACATAGACGTTTCTCCAACTGATGGTGGAACTAAGGACGATAAATAATCTGGTGTGAGACCGTTTTTTCATTTTGTAAAAACAAAATAAGTTTGTGATTCTGTCTACGGCTTTCGAGCGATTCCCAAAGAACTTCTCTTTGAAGTTCCTGAAGAGATACAAGTTTAGTGGCCCCTGAGACTATACGGGGCGGCTTCATGTTGAATTTTATCAAGTTCAAGTTTTCATATTGTGTACAGTTGATCCAGACTACATCTGCATATTCAATGAGAGGTCTTATGAATGATAGATATATAACTTCTAGTGATCTTCTGTCTAGTGTAAATTTAAGTTTTCTCATGATATGAATTCTTTTCCAAGCCTTCTCTTTGATAGAATTAATATGTACATGCCAAGAGCAATCATCAGAAAAGTAAAGACCAAGATGTTTATGACTATTTACTGAGGAGATAGGCTGATCATGCATTAGAAGTGGCGGATGATAAGGCTTATTTGTTTTGCGTGACATGATCATAGTTTCCGATTTTAGAAGGGTTGAATGTTACAAGCCATTTATCAGCCCAACTTGAAATTTTATCAATATCAGATTGAAGAGTTGTCGCGGCAGCTATTGGATAGTCAACTATTATGTGCAAACTAGTATCATCGGCAAAGAGGTGTATACTTGAGTTTAAATCGTCAACAATATCATTAATGTATACCAGGAACAACAGAGGCCCAAGAATAGATCCTTGAGGAACTCCTGCATTTACAGTTGACCAATTAGAATGAGCTCCTGGAAGAACGACACATTGACGTCTGTTAGAAAGATAATCAGAGAACCAGTTCAGCAATTTTCCATTTAATCCAGCATTTTTTAATTTATAGAGAAGACCATCATGCCATACCTTGTCGAAAGCTTTACTTATATCAAAGAATACTGTTCTTACTTCTAATCCATCGTCGAGAGCCTTACAAAAGGTGTTGTATAAATAAGTAAGCTGATTAACTGTTGAGTCTCCTGGTGTAAAGCCAGACTGTACAGAAGAAAGAAATTTGTTATCACGAAAAAAGTTAAAAAATTATTTGAATATAATACGCTCAAGTACCTTTTCTATACAACAAAGTAAAGATATTGGTCGATAATTGTTCGGTAATGAGGGGCCACCTTTCTTAAAAACTGCACATACATTTGCATCTTTCCACATAAGGGGCACCGTACTGCATAGAAGTGATTGTTTGAATAGAGAACAAAGAGGGTGTTTAAGAACAGATGCAGTTTCTCGTAGTATTCTGTTATTTATTCCATCTGGTCCAGAAGCTTTGTTTGTTTTTAAAGATCTTAGAGCGTCTTCTACATCTTGAGGGGATATGCAACACATTTCTAGTTTATTTCTTGGAGATTGGCAAAGGTGTCTAGGAAATTCAGTGTTTTGGTTGATTATTGAAGCTTGTGCAGAAAAGAATTCATTCAGAATATTTGCTTTTGAAAATGAATCAAAAACAAGTTCACATGTAACAGGATTGAATAGAGGTGGGATAGTTTGTTTATCAGCCGGAGAGATGAAATTTTTAAGGAGTTTCCACCAGTCTTTTGATGTTAGAGTTTCTGATTTTAGTGAATCGGCCGATGATTGAAAATAGTTTTGTTTTGCAGTGCGAATCAGAGATACGACCTCATTTCTTAATGTTTTAAATTTATGCCAGTGAATGGGATTTTGTGTTAATTTGGCTCTATGGTAATATTTTTTTGCGTTTAGTAATTTTCTTTTTAATGTGTGACGATATCCATGGTTTATCATTTGGTTTTACATTTATGTTTCGTGTTGGAATACATTGCTTTGCAAGTTTAAGTATATTGTTTGTAAATAAGGAAGCGTAGTTGTTGATATCGTTGTCCTTAAATTAATCCCAATCTGTAGCAGAAATTTTATCTCTAAGTAAATTATAGTCACCTTTGTCATATAGCCATACAAGACGCTTGAAAGACATAACACAAGGTTTTGAAAACTTAAGAAAGGCATAAATAGGACAATGAAACCTTAAATTCTGGTCTAGAACTGGTTCACCTACCCCAGATTTTAATACATTTGACTACAAGATACTAAGATGAGGTCAAGTATAGAAGAAGATGACTCTGTATAGTGCGTAGGCTCAGAAATAATTTGCTCAAGATTAAATTGCTGACAGATAGAGTTTAATGTTCGGGTCATTTGTGGATTCGTTTCATTAAAATTAAAGTCGCCAGTTACAATAATGTCTGATATACCAGTATCAAGGGCTAGGCCGATAGATTCTTCAATTAGATTAGTATAAGAAGTATCTGAGTTGGGGGGACGGTAAAAGACAGCAAATAGGATACGTTTTGAATGAGACGGCATGATTTCAATCCAAATACATTCTAGTCCTCTGGGTTCGAGGTCTAACCTCCGTTTATAGTGAAGGTTTTCCTTCACATACAAAATTACACCTCCGTAGTTGTTTTCAAACCTATCTTTTCTTTCTGGAGTATGAAAGGATTGAATGTTTGTTTCAGTTTGTGAAATGTTAGAGTTTAACCATGTTTCAGTGAACGCCAGAATATCAAACATACCAAATTCTGCTTCCAAGATATCAATTTTACTTATGAGGCTTTGTACATTGTAGTGTAAAAAAGAGAGACAACTTGAAGTTTTCATTAATTCTGATAGTGTAGTTGTACTAGTAGAAGAAATAGATGCAAATGAGCTGTCTGAATTTGTTGCTGGGCCAGGATTTGGATGAACATCACCGGCAATTAACAATAGTATAAGTAGAAAAAATATATTAACTACCTTATAAAAGGATATTTTGATATGTGGTAGGGTGAAATATGTTTGTGAAAGTTTGATCCATGAACACGAAAGAAGAGTATGCACGATCGTATAGGGGAGTTTGAAAATATCTATGAAACTGTTGACAATGATAGCAAGAACATGTAAAACACGATCATGCATACATATACAAAGGTGAAAAAAGTAACATAAATGCCATGTAAACCAATCCGAATGTTACAAAAAGAAGCTATTAAAAATATGATGAGTATAGATGATGTTGATTTATAAGTTTACAGAAAAAGAAAACAAAAAAAGATATGTACATAGTGCATACTGACATGAAACAGATATGCGTAAGTAGATATATGGTATGAACTAGGCTTACAAAAATGTTCAGTTTTAATTTGAGATGAAAATAATTATTCACTTATTGAGAAAAAAGAACAAAAATACAATACGCTCACAGAATGAACTTCGCGATCTTTCTCAGGTAAGAAAAAAATAGATATTGCGTGCCAAAATAATTCATTAAGAGAATTCAAAGTACACTGTGTTACTTCTCCGTAAAAAAACAATTGACACTGTATGTACCGAAATACTTCTAGTTAAGAGAATATACAATGTGAAAACAACATGCATGTATATCAATACAGTTCTAGTTACATAATAACATTTCACAATGTACATTTAAAGAAACGTTTTCATTTTACAAATAAAGCATTTCTCAATATAATACAACATCTTGTATATCAATATATTAAGAAACTAAAGAAAGGGGAATAATCCATACTATAAATTTTTGACATGTTACAGTGTTACCTTATTTTACATTGTATTGAATTAAAAAATTCCTAAAGATCTCATATCGGATTTAGCAAAAAAAAATGCTAAAACATACTGATCTTACTATAGAAATTGATTTATAAAACAGAATTACTTGTTTCTTGCCTCAATATACATGTATATAAATTCCGGCATAATGTACCAGAGTAACTGAAGTTTATGATAACACTTGAAGTCTATAACGCGCTTTTATTTATTGAGTAAAATTATGAATCAATTCTGTCAAGCGCGTTACTATGAAATTGATTTTATATATACTTTATATATTAAAACAAAAACAAAATCCCCATAGATACAACTATTACGTAAATTCATCTTTTATTAAAACATTTCAGCAATATTATGTTGTAAATCTGGCGAAATTCATATAAAACGCATTTATATGTAAATGCATGTGAAACATCAAATTTGTCTTCTTAACAAGAAAATATTAGTTGCTGATTCATCCTCCACGAAATCTCTTTATTTATATATGTGGAATTTGATCACTTGACAAATACATGTGTGTGTATACATGTGAAATGTATGACAAGAATAAAATTTGTCTGTCAGTATTGTAAAACTGATTTTAGTTGTCAGAATTATTTTTTCTGTTATTAATATTATCAAAATAGACTTTTTCAGCAGACGTCAAATAAATACATTCATTACTTATTAATTTAAACGAACATAACATCAGCTTCCGTTTACATCACAGGTCACGTGGTAGAAACATTTTAAATCCGTATTCACTCCGAGATGATTTTAATATCCGATGGCGAAGTGTTCCGAATGTCTTATTCGGTCAAACAGAAATTCACGTTTACTCAAGTCGTTTTTAATATGTTTATGATAGAAAAGTCTTGTTGTCAAACATTATCTTTTTAATAGTTTCCTTAGCATTTGATTTTTAAAATATCATATTTTATTAATATAACATAAAATGTCAAAATATAGGAGTTGTATAGTTTCTCCAGTTAATTAAACAATATATTTATAGTTTCGGTGTTGATCTCTTTGTTCTATTTTTTGTGTGTGTTTTCAAAAGCACTTTAATCTTCAGAAATGAGTACAATGTTTCTTCCTTATTTAAGGTAAAAAGTGTTACGTAATGATTTGATGTATTGAATTTAGAGCATTAAACGTTGCAATTCTTAGTTTATGATACGAATTTTGTTTAGTTCGATTGCGTTGGAAGCTTAAAGCTTATTGAAACACTCTCGAATCCGTTACTGGAAACAACCAATACTTTACAATAAATGTAAAGTTTCTCGTCAAGGAAACAAAGTCTTGCCCCCAATGGGATTTGAACTCATGTGGCCAGCAATCCTAGATTAACAGTCCGACGCGCTAACCATTTTTGCATTTGTTATACTATTTAAGTGCGAATGCACTAGTTTATAGTCAACCTGTACAAGATATGTCAAGTTGGGAAGGTCAGCTTCATGTAAAATATAAATAAAGAAATGTCTTCTTATTTGATACACGAACATTCATTCATAAACATGATTACTACATATGTCTAACATTGTTCGTTACAGGTAATTGGCAGGTCACTTGATGTACCTACTGACCAATAGGTGTGTAGAACAATTATTGCGGTAGACCACACGACACAAATTGTGAATGAAAATATTATCATGACTGGGTTTTAGTTTGCCATGCAAGCAAAATAGAAAAGTGTGTGTGTATATGCTTTATATCACAAACAATAACTTGCTGTTTTATTCACAAAAACAATAAAAGTGTAACAAACAATCAACACAGGATAAGTTTTAAGGTTTAATATCAATATAGATAAAACATATAATCTTATTTGGGAAAGTAATGAAAATATATTATCCGTATTAAGCCTGAACGGAAGAAAACAACCCAAAAACATCAACGTTACTATAAGTTAAAACTTGCATTACGTTCTCATTTTTACCAGGCATTGTTATTATTATTTGTGGTGCATTTCATTAGAAGATAGACGCTATATAGCAAAGTTAAAAATGAAAAGAAAAATATACGATAGAAATATATATTAAAATAACAACAGAATGTATTAAAAAGGAAAATAAAAGGTCGTCCAACACGCTTAATTGTCCTTTTCCACGCCCCCTAGCACCGGCTAATGTTAAGAACCTTCGTACAGAGAGAATCAGTTTCAGGAAATACACTAACTTGAGAATCACTTACTGAAACAATCAAAAAGTCAAGCAATCGATGACTCGAATTAATTAATTCATTCATTTATTCATTCATTCATTCATTCATTCATTCATTTATTCATTCATTCATTCATTCATTCATTCATTCATTTATTTATGTATTAGTGTTTTATTTATATACTTATATGATAAAGGAAGATAAGATGAAACCAACCAAACTTTTTTTTATTTTAAATGCTCTTGTCTATAATATTAATCTTGTGTGTGTGTGTGGGGGGTGTAATTTCAATAAAAGTAGTCAAATTTAATGCTACAAAATAATGGTGTAAATAGCAAACAATCTTTGTCAATGCCATTTGTTGAATTCCAGGATTAGGTACAAGGTACAACACGGAAAACTATGTCATCTTCTTCAAACCATGCAGGTGGGCTACGTGTGTTTTTATACAAGGAAAAGAATATTAAACGTCACTAATTTTCCGTCTTGCTTTTATTGAAAAACACGAATAACATGTCATATAATAATGTAAAAATCGTTGCCATCTAATTTAACATCAAGTTTGACTTAAAATACATCAGATTCAACTTAACATTTCATTTAGAAAAAAAATATATTGGTAAAAAAACACACACAAATCGAAGTGGTGTTGCGGTTTAATCACGCTGTCGCATGTGAACATGTAAATTTAATGTAAAATGTATGAATATTAAAAAGTAGTTCATCTTAAATCTATGTTATTAGGTCATTGAAAATAGGTAACTTCTATACCGAATAACCTAATCATCAATCTATAGTTAAGTTACATAGGCCTATGCTCATATAATTGCTTTATTGATTAATTAATTGATTGATTGATTGATTGATTGAATGATTACGTTTTATAAAACAGACGATATCTGTGTATGCTCATTATTGCAGCCATTTTATATACTTACATGTCCCTTTATATTCCAGCATTAGATAGAATAATATGAGTAAATTGTATTCTTATAATAAATAAATAAATAAATAAATAAGTAAATAAATAAATAAATAAATAAATAAATAAGGGACATGAACGCACACGCTGTGACGTAATAAATTCATGCCCTTAAATGCAACGGACAATAAGTCTTGTTGACGATTGCTCTCAGCTAAACCGTCCGAAACTAATCGGATTTCTCCGACCACTGCTGCATGTAACAGATTGGAATAATGGAAAACAGAACAATTCTCAAAAGCATTGATAATTTCAATCAAATACATTCGAAATTTATTTGCATTGCGTCCTCAAGTTGTGTGTGCTTTAAAAGTTATAGAGCGAAAAGAAATGCGCAAATTCAATAAGGAAATGAACACAACGACCTTACTGCGCTTGTAATAAATGAACCAGGATAAATGTTCGTTCGTTCATTAAATTGTGTGTTTTTGGATACTCTAACACGGGGTCATTCTGTGTCATTTTTCTATTGTTTTGTAGGTTAATCGATGTTACAATCACTTCATGACAGCTTTCTTGCTCTACAACATCCTGCCATACTAGTAATTAGGCCAAGCCCAAACCAACTGACACACTGGTCCAAAATGCTTACTTAGATATCTATGGTAAGGCCCGTCATTACTTGTGGTGTTCCTCTTTTTTTCTTCTTTGTTTAAATGAAGTGAGATAAAGATGAATGAATGAAATTAAACAAATTAAAGGTAAATGAAATGAAACAAAAGAGAAAAGGAAATGAAACAAAGGGTTAAAGAAATGAGGCCAAACATGCAGTGTTTAAATTTCGAAGTGAAAATATGCAAAATATAAAATATGGCTCCCAGAGTAAAAATAGTTCCGATCTTTACAGTCAACTTTCGGATAATCGGTAAGGTGTTCAGAATGTTAGCATAGAAGGCCGTCATGTGTGTAAATGATTTTGCGCTAATTCTCTAAAAATAGTAATTCAGAACAAGTTTCTCTATATCAAAGTATTTTGGTGATAAAGTTTCTCGAATTATATAGGTTCTTATATATGCATAACATATTTGTTTGATACACAAATATATTTCTATTATAGATCTACTTAGAGAGTTACATCTAAAATGTTAAGAAACGTTTTAGAATGTTCGATGTTCGTATTAAAATTGTTTACACATTGTACTATGACTTCTGATATAATTATAATTTTCATATTTACAGCCAAATACATTCTCGCTTACTGTTTTAACCGATGAATGACGTTAAGGGTAGGGAGTTGTAAAGCAGGAAATAAGTGTTTCTGTACAATTGAACGTTGAAGTTTGAGAAGAAAATTGGCAATATATACCTTTAGGTCATTTTAGATAGTCTTTCAACAAATATCAAGACTACTGTTTGGCTAATATTTTTGTTATTAACTAAAGATTTGTCATAAAAATCTCGCCATTTAAATTCATTTTGCATTATTGTCCTCTTTTCTCCTGTATTTGTTTCTTTTTCGCTAAGATATCATGACGGGCCTCGCTTTGATACAGGCGCGTTACTCATGCATTCCCTCACTTACGTAACTTCTCCCTCAAAATGCTATAAAAATGGCTTCGTGCGGAATTGTCAATCAAACCTGCATTTGACTCTTTGTTAAAGAAGCTAGCTCGCACAAGGACTTGCGTAAAAATGAACCCGGTGAAATTGCTTGTACTGATTGCTCAAGTTTTGATGGTGCTTCTGAGATGTTCAAATGGTAAGTGTTTTTCTATGGCATTTTTTTAAATTAAAGTTTTTGCTTTTTCGAAAGTTCATTGTACATTTTTAGCATTATTTTATATACTTAAATGCATACTTTATTCGTGTTTTAAACTGAAAAGTGATTTAATGTTGTTTAAACATGTAGATAATTTTTAATAGGCTTTGATTATTTAGATTCTAAGATTTTAACATTTAGAAATATTCTTATTTGTAAACTTAACGAAAAGAAATAAATAAACATTGTATGTAATTATGCTTTCAACATTTAGATTGTTTATGTGCTGTCTACATTATAATAGAATTTCTAATGTGATTTCCGCATGTTCAATTTCTTACTCGTATACAGAGTAAGTACCACACTAGTATTATCTTTAAATCATAATTTATTTATAGACTTATCTTAATATCTGCAATTTATACTTTATGAAATATTTTGTTTAGTTTCCCAATCATGCATTACCTAGGATTATCTAGTAAATCTGAAAAAAGAAAGAAAAAAGGTTGCAATAACGCTAAAAAGATATTGTTAGTCAAGTTTAAGTTTATTTGAATTAAATAAATTCCTTTTTATCAAATTTAGGTCAAGTACCTATGTCTCGAAACCCTAGCTTTCACAGAATCAGTTATCGCGTTGGTCCAGACGGACAGACAGACATGGGCGGGCATGGACGTGAACTCGATCGGTTTTTCAATGGACTGGGATCTGGAGGCTCAGGGTTCAGGAACGGACGTGCAAATAGTGGAGGCATGTTCAGGAGACGAAGGCTGCCTATCCGAAGATGGGGCTTCTATAGAACATTTTGAGACGCCATTTGTTTAGTTTTAATGGAAAAATACATCCATTTTGTGTTACAACATATCTTATCTATGGCTAAGTTTCATATCCTTGTCGATAGAAACACATAGTTTAAGATGGGTTTCTTTAAGATTATGATAGCTGTTGGTACCCGGTTATTTACTCACAACGACTGGTACCCAGTTACCATTTTGTTTACATTCATTATACATATGTTATTTTTCATCACTTTCAATGTCATAATTTGTACTGCCATGAACATTATCATTTCCGTAATGATAATTTCATTTATCATTATTTTGCTTCGTGGATTGTGGTACAACGTACGACGTCAGGAATTATTCCAGACTTGCCCTTACACACCACACCGTTTAAAATGTTGCGTTCTGTCGGTGCTAGGGTGCGTGGACGGTATATTGCATTTTACTATTGCTATCTACGAACAGGCAAATCAAACAGAGCCTGACTGCAACATTTTCAGATTTATAGTTGTTGAGTTTTTTTAAGGTTTCTATTTTTTCTATATTATCTTTTCAGCAACGTTTTCACTAAATGTGTTAAGTATGCCGTAACATTGCTTATATGCGTGTAGATAAAAATAGTAAGATCAAAGGGTTTTAATCTACAACATTCTATTTTAAATGGTATTTTTATAAGAATCATACAAAAGAACGTAGATACAAGCAACGGGTCTGTACTTAGAATGGAAATTTCCCTAAAGGATAAATGTTCGATAAATAAAAATGCATCATTTTTATATCTGTTTCTGTTAAATACTAACAATGCATAGTGCATGAAGACTACGTATAAAAATCTACAGGAGAATTGTTAACGAAACATATTATAAATTAATGAGATATTTATAAAATTGCCGTATTTTTTAGAACAAAAAATAAAGATATATACATGATATATAAATTAGTGTTTGAATGTTGTATTGTCATTGGTATCAATTTTAACCATCGTTTTTGTCTTGATGCATAACTGTCTAAGATTTCTAAACAAATATTAGACCTGTATGAGTAAAGACAATATACAAGAGATGACATGGAGAGTAATATAACTAAACTCCTTTCAGCGCTGTATTTAAGGACCTGGCCAAACACAGTAATATAACTACATGTAATTGAAACATATCCTAATTCCAGTGATTACGTGCTGGACTAGTAATCCAGAAGTCGCAGGACCGCTTCACCAATTATATCACTTATATGGTCTCTCGTATAAAACATTATAACCCGTGGTCCTATGTAACGGAGTTCTTCACTGCAACCTACGAAAATAAAAGGATTCGTAAGGCGGCACTTGCAACAGTATATAAACCGAAAGAAAAAAAATATATTGAAAGAACTTACTTTGTTCATAGGGACCCAAGTGGTCGGGTAGTTAAATTCACTGACATTCAATTACTTGCCCCTCACCGCTGTGTGTTCGATTGCCTTCATGGATGTGGATTGTTACATGTGAGGAACCTATTTCCTTACAAAATGATTGTGGTTGTACTTAGGTGCCCTGTTCGTGTAAGAAGGGACACCTATATTGTCTCCATCCGCAGTCAAAGATGAAAAATCGTCGTGACTTAGTTTTGGCCGTCTTGACTTAAAACTCAACAAAATTTAACATTGTTCAATACACTACATATATTTATGTATTGTCATTAAAATCTAAGTTAAAAGTTTAACAACCAAATCATCTCAATGCATGAATAAAAGAAATCTAGTTAAATGTTGCTTTGTACTACCAGAAAAGAAGACAATAAAACATGGTAGAGCCTTGAATTACTTTGAATGTCGCAAAAATAACTGCTTCAGTATACCGTTGCACATGTGGGGCTACTTTCCTGTTAATGAATGGGTAGCAGTTATGATTAATGGAAGCATTGCACTTGTTGCAGTTCCTGGACGGCGACATATACAATTAACAAGATTTGACCATTTCCTCCCGAACACCGCCTGACCGAAGCCAGTCAGAATGGTGAAATAATAATAATAATACCACATGGAAAAAAAAAACAATTTGCGCTAACGGGGTACGCCACCTGCCATGTTTTTGTTACCGTTATATAGAATTAAAAAACTATTTTCATTTACGAAGCTCGAAACCAGTGTGTGGGCTTCTGCCGGGTAAACAATATTCGGAATATTTCTCAAAGGAGTCTTTTTCACGAAAAAACAAATCGAATACCTTGTTGATCGGTGATTCATGGCATTTTTGGAAATGCTCGTACATTGCCAGTTTACAGATAATAAAATGTCATAATTGTCCAAATTATAAAGTTAATGATTGAGCGATGTTCTGTAGAATGGAGTGAGATATGTTAATGGTGAATATTACTCTGAGAGCGATTTTACAACGAGAAGTACGAGAAAGTTGTAAGTGTGGTATGTTCAAGGTTAGAAGGACCGAGAGAGGTATGTTCAAGGTGAGTAAGAATGAGTAAGGTATTTTCAAGCTGAGTAAGACTGAGACAGGTACGTTCAAGGTCAGTAGGACTGACTGAGTTATGCTCAAGGTGAGTATAGTAAATGGTTAAAGTAACAAGTGAATGGTGAAAGTTATATTCAAAGTAGTGATTTGTACACACTGAGAGTTCCTCATTAATAGGAATACTGTGTGCGATGACATGTGGCTATGTAGCTGTCGTCTCAGTGTCATGGTCTTGGTGCTGGTAGATTTGCCTCCGGATCACGGCAGTAAGCTGCATTGAATTTACCAAAGCATATATCAGCCACCGCATTGTTCCTGGGAAGCTGTCAAGCAGTTCACCAGTACTAGATGCATTCACTATAACTTCCATACATGTCAGAGCAGAGTTATGGTGCGAGTGATCATGATCAATCATAACAAAAGTGACCAGCACCGTCCGTGAAACAAACACACAGTCTAACGCTCTACCTATTGAGCTAATAAAAATGTTTATATATTAGTTCCTTTCTTTAAATGGGTATAACACTTCGACAACTTTATTACTAGCCCATGACTTATTTTCAATAAAAAAAATATCTATTTCACTTTTAGTTTTTTATTATCTTTTATATTCAAATATATCAATTTTTTACAATTGTTTACAAGATTATAAAGTACCTTAGTATACGGTTTCATGTCATTAGGATTTTACGGCCATGGGGAAACCTACAAATGATAGTGTGACGGTAAGTTGTATGACTGTATAATCACTATCACAGTAAGTTTTCTATCATAGTGTAAGAATTTGCCTTCTAGATACATACATTTGATTTTGTTTAAGACTGTGCTATGGGATAGAGGGAAGGAGGGGGGGGCATGGATGGTATTTACATTTTTAGTTATAACGATTTTTGACAGGTTATATTATTATTTATAAAGATTGTTGACAGGTTATATGGCCCTATATAAACGGCTGTTCGTAAATATAACCCGGCTAGGTTATTTGTGCCGTGTGGCGGCTGTAAAAAGTCTCCCCGTACATTTAATCAATGATGTTATATTTTCGATCCTTGAAGATCGTTCAGCACGACATGATTGTTGTGCTTGTGGTATTTTAAGTTTCAACTTTTCGGCATTTTCTAGTTAGGTGGTTCCAATATTCCTACTTGAATAATGTTGAATCACCCTTAGGATATGTTGCCTGCTTTTTAAATTTGTCTTTTGACGTCTTATCTGTGATACGCAGGCTTCATAACCTCTGATCCCTTTCAAAATTCCATTTTATTTAGTCCCGCCCATTGTTTTCTCGTTTAGGGCACACGCTTTTTATTACTTGGGGACCATACGCCGCTTTTCATGGAATGGCACGGAAGTGTCACATTGAAGGTTCCATGGTAACCGCCGTATGAACACATCTGCGGATGTTTCTAAATTCAAAATTTTACTATTTCATGTTTAAATGTTGAATTCTGCTTAAGCCGGTGCTAGGGGGCGTGGACGGTAACTTGCACTTTCCAGTACCGTCCATGAACAGGCTCAATCAAACCGAGCCTGCAACATTTTCAATTTTGCCGTGTTGGGCTTTCTTTAGGGATTCTGTATTTATCTATTTTATAACGAATTTATAATACAGCAAGCATCATTTTATTTAGAAAAAGTTAGATATCTTGCAGCCGTGTTAAATGTCACGATTATCCAATGAAAAGCGACGCTACAAGCGTGCAGTATTATAGAAAAACAATATAAACAATTATCTAATGAAAAACGACGTTACAAACGTGCAGTATTATAAAACATCACTATACCAGTGAAAGCCCTCGGGTCCATTATTCATTTTGCGGGCCGATTATCACCTTCCGGCCCTACGCTGACGTGTATTAATGTCTTTAATACACTTGGTAGATCTAATAGTAGCATTTTAAAAAAAAACCAAAAACATAATCAAAACAAATAGACTTTGAAGTTCTTTCGTTGAAATTCTTGTCTACTCTTCTACTGTTCTGTACAGTACAGAGATGTTTTCTGTTTGTGTGTTCAAAGCAGTAGAACCAAGAAGCAAGTTTTATTTTCTTTTTTTTTCGGAATGAATATGTCGTATTATTTCTTCAAATTTCAATAGTAACAAAAATGTGTTTGTACTAAATACGCTTAAGGTCTCATAATAAAAATAAAGCGATTCGTGCTGACAACCTACTTTCACTTTTACGGTTAACTGTTTGATGACGTTAAAAGTGACGTCATTGTTTCAGTTTGTGCACGTGCACATGTTCTGCGGGCTGATAACTAGTTCTCGGCCCCGGGCCGCAAACACATAATAGGTCACGTGACACTCATAATCTGTTGAAATCATAGGCAATTTTGTTACTATATATAGTAACAAGTGTATTAAGTACCATTAATCTGTTTCCATTTCGCAGTGCAACCAGGGGCGTAACTAGGCGTACTCCTGTACGTCCGTGCGTACAAATCAATTCTGTATTCTGAAAAATCACATGCACTAAAAGTTCTGAAAAAGTAATAAAAACAGAGGGGTGGTAGTGTGGTCGGGGCAACAAATATTTATATAGGCTTACTATATTTTTTATCATTATATAAAAATTCAAAACATATACAGTACACATGTATTAGATCTAATTAATATCTTTTAAAATGGTCTATATTGCGATATCTTGTACATATTCAGCGGAGGAAAGTTACAAAAAGCCTCAGGTGCATGCCTGGTTCAGCACCGATTCTTGTCGAGCATTGGAGGCATATGTTTTGCGCACCATGCTTCTTATTCGGCGAACAGGTCGCCAGCAGTAATTTATTTCCAAAACATTTTGCCCTTTATTTCCCATATTGGCCCTTTTGCGTCCTCTTTTGGTTTTGGTTGGGTGCCATCTGGGTACCCTGCTGGTGTGCGTGGATTGTGTGTGGGGCTACGTTCTGTCCAACGTCGCCTTTTTGATGTTTGATTTTTGTTCTCATCTTTTAACCAGAAAAGAAGTAACAAATTGGTGAAATTTCTTAAAGATCGTTGAAAGACATGCAAAGTTCTCATTAATCAATTGATTGTTGCAGAGAAGTACTTGGCCGTGCCGAAAAGGCAGAAAAAGACAGAGTGTACAATTCCATCTCAATTGTATGCATTTATTTAAAAGAATCGCCAGAGTCTTGTATAAGTTGTTGAGATAAGTATTCCTTGTGATCAGCAAAACATTGCGATGAGTCATCAAACACACTCCATACGTAATTATTTTAGTCGTATATCTGTTAATGAATTTATATTTTCACAAAATATCTTAAATAATTCCTAAAGTATTCACGTGAGTTCTAAATGTAACTCCACATAATCTATGTTATATGCAAAGATTTTTAATTAATTTACTAACGTTTCTGAAAGGAAATTTTAAAATATCTTTGCATGTTATTTAACGCGGTATTTTTTTATATATTATAATGTAATGAAATATTTATCAGGCCAAAACATTCACTGAACTTAGTCACAATTTTCGCACTATTATCAGTCGTAATTAATATATTGTTACAACAGTTGCTATTTATGAAGGTGCAAAATGGCGGTATTTCCTGAGAGAGCATTGGTGCATTGTATCTCGCATTTTAAACGCAAGCTTAAATGTGAATAAACCCATCTTTGTCCGAGAATATCAGTGTTAGCTGTGGCGTATGTGGTGGACTAACGTAAACTTGACAATTGCCGTCCAACGGCCCCGGCTTTTCTAAAGGATGCAAGGCTCTGTACCCCAACGTGAAGCACTGTTTGACCCTTTTAGTGATCATGCCAGTTCTCGGCAACAACTGAACTAAAACGTACACGTACGTACGTTGGAGACAGAGCGTATGTCTGGTCTAAGTCTCATAAATATTTTTAAAGATAGGGTAGAAAAGCCAAGTAGACAACTTTGCATACCAACGAAACAGACGTCTGGCATTTGTTTTTTTTTCTTTCTGATTTTTTTTTAATTTAAAATAATTTACTGAATACGGGAGATTTGTTGCTAAACATCAGTTTGAAGGACGCAAAATAACAAATATGTGCTGCAAAAAAATCAAATATAAATATAAAAAAAGTTTTATGGTAGATATATAACGTACTTGTTCATTTTACATATTTTAAAATTAATAAAAAGAGCTTGAAATCATCACCAATATGTTGTCAATATAGCCTCTAGATAGTCACGAAATGCCAAGATATCGCTTCCTTTTTCAAAAATTTTCTCGGGGGTGCATGCCCCCGAACCCCCCTAGTTAAGGAGTACATATCAAAATAGCTCAGTTACGCCCCTGGCAACACGACCATAACATAACATATATTTTATTCAACATAAAATTGTAGACATACAATTAATAGTCATTCAGATACTGTGAGGTGTAAAGTGTTATAAGTTACAGTTAGTCGAGAAGTATTGTTGGCGAGTATTAACAATTGCTATGACGTATCTAACAAAGTTTGCATAAAATACATATAAGAAACAATACTTAAACAAGTTGTTGTCAAGTATAAACAAAGGTCAAGAGTTCGCATAAAAATACTTATAAAATATATATATTTAAGAGACAAAGAAACAAAGTAGAAAGTTATTTGTTAAAGTTACATTATATCACTATCCACAAATCAAACGGCAATTATAATATTTCTAAGATGACATAACCGTTATATGTGTACAAAGCATGGTTGTCGTAGTCATCTCCCTTTTACCAGTAATCATAAGGAAAAAAAAAGAGTATTATTGGATATTAAAAGGTTAATCCTTTCTTTAAATGCATAATACAGATAACTTGCCAGATTATTGTTTTGATATTTGTGCTTATCATTAGTGTTTCGAATTTCTGCATTGTAGGCCATCTACGTAAGTTGTAATATTTTGGGCATATTAATATGAAATGATATTCTGTTTCGGACAATTTCGACATTTTCTGTTTTCTCTTGGAATATTATCGTGCCTTCCTTTTTCTATTTCCAGATTTTGAGCTGACAGTCTAAATTTGGTGAAAATAATCCTATGGCTATCTTTATGTATAACGTTTAAATACTTTTTACACTGAAATTCGTGTTAAAAATGACTGTAAGAGGAATCTGTTGGAATTATTAATGTTTGCATAAATACCAAATTTGTTTGTAGATATCTAAAATTCTTTGTTTTATGACACATACATTTATATTTAAAATATTTTGTTGTAGCCAGACGTTAGACATACCTATTTGATTCAGTTTATCTTTTATTTGATACGCTCAGTTTCTTTCTCTGTATGATAGTTCATTATCTGCATCTTTTTTAAGCATGTTATACATTGTTTTAAGAATTGAGTTATCACTCTTTAGGTAAATAGTCTGTATGAATGTACTACAAAATCATAAACATTCGTGGGGCAATACTTTTTGTGATTTACGGGGATATGTCAAGCCAAATAATATCCAACGAAAATTTATTTTGTTTCCATTACATTATTTGCATTTAAACTTTTTGCAAAATTGATCAACAAATTGAAGAATTTACGAAAATGTCCTTTTTAATAAAACCACGATACTTCATGACCACTAAATTACGTGAATTTACAGTAATCAGTTATCTCCTCTGCTACCATTTTAACATCTTAGTAGCCTAGTAGGGAAGCACTCCTTGTTTGTTCCTCTCAAAACCTGTTCAAAACCTGAATGTTCACAGTACAATAAAGTAAAGTACTAATTGACACAAGGCCTCCAACTATACGGTAAACCTGTTGATCTGTTGAACTTTTTTAATGAGCTGATTTAACACGCAACAATGCATTTGTTAACTGTAACAACCCGGGTGTGAACGATACCCCCCCCCCCCCCCCGACGCAAAGTCACATGGGTAACAATGATCGGTGCACAAACACAAACACACCCACAAGTAAAACACATTCATCTGCAATCATATGTTAGATATTATTTCTTGAATATTCTACCATATTCCATCATATTTTAAATTCTTTATCTTAATAAGACAATTTTTCATTGAAATTTATTCCATTACACCCGTAACTAAAATCTTACAACAGCGTATGAAATTAAAACTTCACTCATATAATTACGCCAAAATAAGGTCATTTTAACGCGGTTTAGCGGTTTATTGATAAAATGCTCTAAAAAACGCCATTGTATAGCACGCGACTTCTCTGGCACCCCTATGCCAGATGAATTTTCCGGGATGGGTAAAACTAACGGAAACGCCAGTCTGATATGCAAGAAAAATAATATCTGTCATATAAACCTCCTTCGAATGATTATTCTTAAAGTTTTAGGGTTAGCACCAATCCGAATTTGAAATTGTCATAAATCATGTCTTTAACCATATCTTTCAATTAAAAATATATATCGTTCTTAAATATCTTATATAAGAATATGTATGTTAATAATATTCAATTATTATCGAGAGTTGACCGCAAAACTGATGTAAGTCCTTTTTTAATTCATGCACAAGATACTGCAGTTTTGCGGTCTGCCATCGATGCCTTTTGTGCTGTTAAAAATAATTATGAACATACAATGTAGCTTACATGTTATCAGTTATACAATTTTTCCGGCATTGAATAAAATTAATACTGACTGTATTTAAATTGTCCTGACTTGATCCCAGTAATACGTGCATTGCGTATACTTACCGGTGACAAGACTGTAAAATGAATTTTTGCATATTAATTAGGTCACCCCAGTTGAGTTGTTTTTACAACTTGCAAAATTATTAAGCTATGGAAATAGTCCGAATCAAATGGGGTGTCACAGCACTTTGATACATGTAGTGTGCCTATGTAAATTTTGATCCACCCTATCTGTACTCGTATATAAAGATTCCTGGTGTTTTCTTTCTTCTCTCTTGCCCATTGGCATGTGCTTGTCGCGCAGAAGCACAGAGCATCATCGGCGGAAGATTTGATGAACGGCGAAAATAAGCAAAGATTTAAACTTGTAAATTGCTGTGGCTTAGCTGCCAAAGTTATAAAATCTGAAGCCGATCGAGGGAGTGTCCGTGTAAAGCAAGCGGGGACGATGAGGAAGAATACTAGGGTGCGTCCCTAGTACGCAATAAAGGTTCGAAAGGCAAGTCCTTGCTCAGGACTGCCTCACCTTTTCATATTGTTTCGAGTAACTATATATTAAGTAGTCTGGATTACCTGCCCTTTTCTCTCCGTTCTATTGAAGGGAGAGAAAAAAAGGGCAGGTAATCCAGACTAATATTTTGCTAATACCTTGTGAATATTATAGGCAAGGAGGTAAATTTTCATAAATTTGTGCTTCAAAATTAATTCTTTCATGGCATGACTAATGACATGCCCGGGGTATGTACACGACTGCGAAAGCTTTTTTGTGTCCTACTGATGGAATGACCCTCATTAAACAAAAACTACTTAACTCGACTCTTTTATATTGTACCCCCATCTTTGGACAAAGATGACAATTTTACACGACTATTCTATACACTGTCATAGCAACACGACAGCATCACTTTGTGCTTAACATTTTGATAGATCTAAGTCTGACATAAGACAGATAAATCTGACATTAGACAGCTCAAATTCAAATTTTAAACAGAGATTATTATTGCATGTATTTTCTTGAAACGTTACTTTGATTAATATCTTAAAACTTTAAATGTATGTCTGCAACATGTTTGGCTTTAGCTTTATCTAGTACTGCGTAACCAAAGTAACCATATTTAGTACTGCGTACTATATTCACGAATTCGAAAACCTCGCTAAACGCCGTTTTCCGGTACTTTCTGTACATAGCTCTGGGGAATTCACCTAATGGAGTGTAATAACAAACTCTATATGTTTTTGGCCTTTTTTAATCAAAGTGAAATAAAACAGTTATTTCTTTGTAAGAAAATAATTCAATATTAATGTATGAATAATTCCATACAAAAAATAAAGTAAATACACAAGTTTACGCAGAAAATGTCTCTATTTATTATGGAAGATTCAACTATGACTGTTTTAATTTAATTGATTTTCTTTATAAAAAAATATTTTTTTGATACAATTGTAATACTGCAGTAGATATCAATGGAATGTTCATAATTTTCAAACACATTAACTTTTTTCACCTTAAAAGGAAAAATAATAATACAAAAATAGAAATATCATGTAACTTTGTTATGTACTTCATTTGGCGTAATTCCTCCAGAGCTAAATCCGTAACGTACCGGAAAACGGTGTTTAGCTAATTTTTTCGAAAAGGTCAATAGTCGTGTTCAGCCTAAGGTATTTTGAAACGTGAAGAATGGGAAATAGTATGTCTGGAAAACAACAAAATCAATGACTGCGAAAAAAATACTTTTCTTATTTGCTTTCATGCGGGTATGTAAATTTTATTAAACAACACCACACTTTGATTTATTATTTTGTTACATACCCAACTATCCTCAATTTTCTCAGACGTGACATCATTTTGAAACAGAAAATATACCGATGACATTTCTATTTATAGATTTCAACAAAAGATGAAGAAATGACTGGATTGACGTCAGTACTGTTTATGTACGAGACGGGTACACACGTAACTTCTTTGTATTGACATTCAACAGGTGAGTTTAATTTAATTTTCTACACTAAATTTTTGTCAGTGACAGTACAGTTAGGCTACATGTAGTAATGAATAGAAATTTGGTTAGAAAGACATTTTTCATAGAAAAAATATCTACAAAAAATATTAGAAAGTGTTCAAAAGAGAGCAGTTAGATTTATAAAATCAAATTATAACTATGAACATGGTAGGCTACTATGTCAACACTTTTGAAAGAACTAAATTTACCATCCCTTAAGGATCAAAGACAACAAAATAGACTCATATTAATGAATAAAGGTGTAAACAAACAAGCACATATAAATATAAACATTTTACAACATAGTAAAAGATCTACCAAGAACCAACATAGTCAACATTTCCTACGTATCCAGTCGCGTACTGATGTGTTAAAGTATTGACCTTTTCCAAAACCTAGCTAAACACCGGTTTCCGGTACGTTACGGATTTAGCTCTGGGGAATTACACCAAATGAAGTACATAACACAGTTACATGATATTTCTATTTTTCGTGTATGAAAATCAATAAAATTTAAACAGACGTAGTGGAATCTTCCATAATAAATTAGGATATTTTCTGCGTAAACTTGTGTATTTACTTTATTTTTTGTATGGAATTATTCATACAATGATTTTTAATTATTTTCTTATAAAGAAATAACTGTTTTATTTCAATTTAATTTTAAAAAAAGGCCGAAATCATTGAGTTCGCTATTACACTCCATTCAATGAATTACCCAGAGCTATGTACAGAAAGTACCAGAAAACGGCGTTTAGCTAGGTTTTCGAATTCGTGAATAGTTTTTTCCCAAATACTGTGAAAGAATGGAACTCTTTACCTCCAGACATTTTAAATAATAATGAAAACACCCTTAAGGACACATCCAGTTCATTCCCAAAAATCATTAGAGAGGGTATCATGTTGCCCTAAGCCGCTTGATAATTGCAAAGGCCCGTGTAAACAATGTCTATGACGTCACACCTTATACAGATCAAGATCAAGCTAGAACTTGTTCAAACTATACTGGGAGTGGGATCCTTCATATTTACCGGACAATCAGTTTACCGGACAGAATCTATTCTGTCGTGAATAGTGCTTTATTTTTGTTCCAATACAAAAATCATTGCACACATACTTTCCCTTTCTAACTAAATAACAACAAAACCACTCTCATGTAAATAGATCTATTAATTCTTCATTTACTTACATGCCAGACTTTTGTTTACTATGTTATTGCATGACCTACATGTAGTCATGTTGGGGAATAATCATTTCTGGGCCTGCCCAAATATTGAGGCCCTAATGGGTTATTTTTTTAGATAGTTTCTCCTTTTACATTTCTCTGCATTATCTCAGCAGACAATCATTATATATTTTAATGATAAGACATATATTTAAATTTTGTCCAAATGGTATTTCTTTGTTGTCTTTCACAAAGATATGAAAATAGAAAAAAAACATTTATAAGGAAACTGATTTTTCAAACCAAGGAAGGAAACTCAACATGAAATGTAAATAAAATGAATTTTCTGGCATTTACAGGCTTCATGTTGACCAAAAGGAAAATGTATGACAAAGAACAGAAGTCCAATTGAAAATCAAAATGTTTTGATACATTGGATCAATAGGTTAATTGAGTTATAATGATAGTGTTATTTCCATTACACCCCATATATAGACCCTTTGTAACAAACATGTCTGCCGTGTGTATTTTTAGTGACATCTTGGGTTTTTGTACAATATCTTAACCTTGCCATTCAACAGTCGTAGTTCCCTTGCTGATTATTTAAAGATTAATTCAATTCAAAACTTCAAAATATTTTGAAATACAATGTCTAGTAAATTGAATTGTCTTAACGATTTTTGTCTCTTATAATGCCCTACTTTATTGAAGACACATTTTCAGGGTCAAAATGTTTAATTTTGTGTTTACAAAATTAAAAAATATCATCACAGTCTATCCTGCCATTACTAGGTACAGGTGAGTATGTTCTTATTTGTTGAAGATCAAAGTTAAAGCAATAATATTTATCAATTGTCGGGGGTCTATCTATGTGTCAGAGTTTTCTCTCAACCAGTTCTCTAATTTCTGTCTAACTATTACTTTATATGCATGAATTTTAACTTTTTATATTCATATGTAAGAATCAGAGAGACTGATTAGTTTTGTGTGAATGAACGTGTTTGTCCTGTTTCAGATCTTTTTGGAGGGTAATTATTCCTAAATTTTTTTGGTATGGTGAACATGTTCTAAAATGTGCTCTTGTAGCTTTAAGTTAAAATTTTGATGAGTTCTTTGTCTGTGTGATATTAATTTATTTATCTGGAAGAAAATACATTTGCCAGTTTTTCTCCAACCTACCAGTTGCCTTGAAATCAGCGTGGAGAAGTTCGATGTAATTGTTAGGCTATTTATTTCTCATATACGATGTAAACATGTATTATGCTGTCATCTGGAAAGGTGTAAACTTGTCCTTCTGTATATAATCTGAGAAATCATTTCTATAACATAAATAAGGAATAGTATAATACCCAAGACCTTGCCATGCGGGGCACCTGAGAGGTTGCATTTTTTTGATATCCTCAATATTTAACATCAGTCTGGGTTTTATGTTTAAGGAAGTCTTCTGTCAATTTTAGAACATAACATGTGATACCATAGTAATTTGACTTATATATTTTAAATGTTCATGTGATACCTTATCAAATGCTTTTAAGAAATCCATTTCATGTATAACATTTACATCTGTCTGAGTGTTTTGGTTATGAAACCTACCAATATTTTTGATATATTAAGATAATAGCTGAGTTTGACTTGAACAAGATCATTTAAAGCCATGTTGTAAATTATAATTCAAATAGAAGTAATTATTTTTAAGAAATGTTGCTAGAACTATTGATTTACAAGATTTTATGCCAGTATTAATGAGAGTATACGGACATTTTGAATGCCCCATTTTTAGCAAGGGCAGACAGATGGGTCTATAGTATAATGGTATCGTGATAATCACCCTGTATTAAAAACAGGGCATTTGCTGCCAAGATTCCAATCTGATGGTATTTTGCCTAAAGAAAAGTGAATTGCTTAAAATTATTAGAAGAATAGGAGAGATTAAATCTTTACATACATTTACTTTGAGAACCCTTCAAGACCTGAGGTGATGTGAAGATTTTGTCTGACAGTTGTTTTGTGATACCACTTTAAGTAATATTAAACAATTGTATGTCTTTGTGGATAGGGTCTTGCTCATTGGTCTCATATTTCCTTTGAGGTAATAGATGAAAATGCTTAATTAATTTGTTTTTTGGGGATATTTGCTTTAGCAGCAGAATCAGATTTTATCATTTATGGCAGACATATTGATAGTAAAGTCCCAACCAAATGCCCCACCTATCATCTCCTCCACCTCCATTCTTTTATTACCTATTGTTGATAGAAAAACATAGCATTGCACTTGTATATTACACACAATACAGACAACCTGTCTTTCTATAAAATGCAGTCTATGGATGTACTTATGAATGTTCTCTGGTCACTGAAAAGATGTGAACAACATTAATATTTTTTTAAATTTCTAATGGTTACAACAAGGAATGGCTTGTTTGATGAATATGATAATGACACTGATAGTTTGATAATTATAAGGAATGTCTTATTGTTTTGATAATTATGAGGAATGGCTCATGTTTTGATAATACTGTCAATAGTGTTTTTTTAGCTCACCGTGAGCTTTTGTGATCGCTTTTCGTCCGGCGTCCGTCCGTCGTCTGTCCGTAAACTTTTACTTTAAATGACATCTCCTCATAAACCACTAAGCCAATTTCATCCAAACTTCACAGGAATGTTCCTTTGGTGGTCGCCTTTAAAAATTGTTCAAAGAATTTAATTCCATGCAGAACTCTGGTTGCCATGGCAACCGAAAGAAAAAACTTTAAATATCCTCTTTTAAAAAACCATAAGAGCTAGAGCTTAGATATTTGGCATGAAACATCTTCTAGTGAGTGTCTACCAAGTTTGTTCAAGTAAAAGCCCTGGGGTCAAAATTGGCCCCGCCCCGGGGGGTCATTGATTTTCCCTATATGCATATAGTAAAAACTTAAAAAATCTTCTTTTAAAGAACCCAAAGAGCTAGAGCTAAGATATTTAGCATGAAACATGTTCTAATGGGTGTCTATCAAGTTTGTTCAAATAAAAGCCCTGGGGTCAAAATTGGCCCCGCCCCGGGGGTCATTGATTTTCCCTATATGCATATAGTAAAAACTTAAAAAATCTTCTTTAAAAGAACTCAAAGAGCTATGGCTAAGATGTTGAGCATCAAACATGTTCTAATAGGTGTCTACCAAGTTTGTTCAAATAAAAGCCCTGGGGTCAAAATTGGCCCCGCCCCGGGGGTCATTGATTTTCCCTATATGCATATAGTAAAAACTTAAAAAATCTTCTTTTAAAGAACCCAAAGAGCTAGAGCTAAGATATTTAGCCTGAGACATGTTCTAATGGGTGTCTACCAAGTATGTTCAAATAAAAGCCCTGGGGTCAAAACTGGCCCCGCCCGGGGGGTCATTGATTTTCCTTATATGTGTATAGCAAAAACTTAAAAATCTTCTTTGAAAAAACCCAAATAGCTTTAGTTTAGATATTAAGCATGAAACATCTATAAGTAAATATCTACAAATTAAAGCCCGGGGGTCAAAACTGGCCCTGCCCCAGGGGTGTCATTGTTTTTAACTATATGTGTATAGTAAAAACTTAAAAAATCTTCTTTTAAAAAACCCAATGAGCTAGAACTTAGATGTTTAGCATGAAACATCTTCTTATGGGTGTCTACCAAGTCTGTTCAAATAAACAAATAAAAGCCCTTGGGTAAAAATTGGCCCGGGGGTGGGGGGGGTATATACAGGTGAGCGACCTCAGGGCCATCATGGTCCTCTTGTTAACATGTTCCACCAGTATCCCTCTAATTAACAATGGACTGTTCTGAATTCAATGGGGGACGAAATCCATTACATAAATTGAGTATGTTATGTGTAACATAATTGTTTGACTCCACACTTGAAAACAGGATATAAACAGATGTGACATTGAGATAATAAAAGTATAAGTTATAATAAAGTTCCTGTTACTGTAGAGGAGTTGTAATCACCAAGGCTAGTTTATTTTATACAGTTATAACTAATATGCTTGTTACTTGATTTCCTGTGATGTATCTTGTGATCAAAGTGTCATAGCAGTCCAAATAATAAATGTCATCAAACAGTGTATAGACTGTTTACAAAATTATACATCTCTGTGTTAGTAAGTTATCCAAAAATGTTATAATATGACTGTTTGCTGAATTTATGAAAAAGGTGACCTGATTTTAGGTTCATTAGAGTTGGTGTGATTTATAACCAAACACAAAAAAATCTATTTTTTATGTTACTTGTTTGTTTGTTTGATTGGGTTTTACGTCACACTGACACAGTATAGGTCATATAGCGACAATCCAGCTTTACCGATGGAGGAAAAAAAACGAGTGGCTGAATATTTGATGGTTTTATATTGCAACTGCAAACCCAACAATTTTATGTCTTTAAAGTTACAATATATTGCAAAATTAATAATACATGTAGCTGTTATCCTTCTTACGGTTATTTTTGGTGTTAACAAAAATAAATTTGTGAAAATGAGTCATAATGTAAATGTTTAGTCATGTAAGGAAATATCACACATCTTACATAATTTGTTTTTCTATTCCAGGGTATGGAACTATTGCTATCAGAGTTGTATTGAAGGAAGTATATAAAAGATACAGGTGAGAGAGCTAAGTGATTGATAATTTTACCATGGAGAATGATAAACTTACCACGGAGAAACATAACTTTACCATGGAGAATGATAAAATAACCATGGAGAAAGATATACTTCAGACAGAGTTCAAAAAACTTACCATTGAGAAAGATAAACTTAACATGGAAAATAATAAACTTAACATGGATGAAGATAAACTTACAACGAAAAATGATGGGAATAGAGTTATAGATAAAGTGAATGGAGCCTTGACTGGAAACATGCAAAAGAAAGAAAAGGAAACCTCAGATGACCCATTTGTACATGAAGATAAAGAAAGTTTTGATGGCAGGAAAAAATCTAAAGAAAGAACTAACAATGAAAAAGCCAATGGGGCTTTGACAAAAACAGTGAAAGCAAAACATGTGAACATGGGGGATAAAACATCATCAGATCATGGTGAAATGACAGCACAGAAACAAGCACCCTCTTATAGTGAAGCAAATTATCTGAAAACTCTAGAGTGGATGGAAGCAAGTTCAAAAGAATCATTTGAAATCTACAGCCGAACAAAACGTAAGTTATATGATTTACACAATAAACCTCGGGCCAAGAATTACAGTAAACACAAAGAAATAGCTTATGATTTTTCAAAAAAGAAACCTGATGTTTATTTGTTGGATACATCAAAATTCAGAAGTGATGATATTGGAAGTAACACTGACAGTTGTGAAAATTTAAGGTCTGATTTGCAGACCAGTGATCTAGATGATAATGTCCCTCGGTTGACATTGTTACAACTGTCTAAATCAGCTGAAACTGGCAATGTAAATGAAGCACACAAAGCTGGTTTTAGAAATGAGAAACCGATTCCAGACAATGTTCCACCTCCCCCACCTCTGTTAAGTCTTGACAGATCATGCTCACTGCCACAGGCTCCATTACCTCTTGAAAGATCATGTTCACTGCCACCAAGATCCTTGACAACAAGTGAGTCGCAATCAATCCCTGTTCCACCGCCCCCACCATCCATTCAATGGCGACCACCTAATCAAAGAGGCATTGTAACAAGGAGTCCGATAGTCAGACCAAAAACAAAGCAGTCTGATCTGACTGACGCTGAAGAACAATCACCAGGAACAAGTAGTAATCAAGAGAGTGATGATGATATTGAGCTAGAGGTAGCTCGAGAAGTGTTTAGAACAATGATAGGCAATGTTCGGCCATTTATTCCGATGGGTGAAAACGAGCCAAATCCAGACAGAATGCAGTTGGAGGAGCTTCAAACAGCAATCATGGATTTAAGATACCTTGAACAGGCCATGTTTGAAGCAGATGAGTTCATGGATCTTGACTTTGATGAATTTGGTGGTTTTAATTTTGAGCTTCCGCACTTCAGTGAAAAGAGTGTTGAACCTTCTTTTGCAAGAGGCGATGAAGTCATTACTGAATGTTTGATATGTTACGATGAAGTGAAGTTGCATAAGCGACTTTGTTGTGATTACCCAGCCTGCGATAACTGTATGGAGCAGTACATAGAAACTAACGTTACACAAGGTGTCGTGAAAATCCCATGTCTCGGTCATGAGAGCTGTAATGCTTTTATATACAGAGATGAAATTCTCGGAAGACTTTCAGTTCCAATGAAAGATAAATACTATAAGTTTTTAGTCGACGCTAACAAAGATCCGAAGGTCAAGACTTGCCCGAGGTGTAGCAATATAACTCAAATAACAGACGAGCAATCAGAAAAGAAAACAAAGTATGGCCTGTTAATCACATGTTCAGAATGCCATTTTGATTGGTGTTTTGAATGTCAGGCACCATGGCACAATGGGATCAAATGTAAAGAGTTCAGAAAAGGGGACAAATTGGTGAAGTCATGGGCAAAAGAGAAGCACTATGGCAACACAAATGCACAGAAGTGTCCAAAGTGCAAAGTAAGTCTATATTTTTTTAATCTCTTAGACTATATGGTTTAATCTCTATTTACCAAATTGTTCCTAATATTTACTTTATTTGTGATTAAAGTAATACAAGAGGGTCCCTTGGCTTAGTGGTTAAGGTCAGTGCTATTCACTCCTACAGGCTAAAATCATGCCATTGACATTGGATTCTTTTATGTTAGTTATAGGCCTACAGCTAGTATTATCATAATGGCAACAATAATTGATTTATGATGTTCAAGTTATTGATCAGTTATGAAATTTTGGGCCACTTGCTAATGAGAAATAAAACAAAATTTACAACAAGTGAAGTACCAGAAATTTAACAGGTCACATGTGTGTATACACATATACACATAATTGTGAGCCTTATTCTCATCAGTGGAACATTATAATTTACCATACTGGGTATCTTTAATGGACTCGCCTTTCTTTCAAAAATTTAATTTGGACAAAACCATTCATCATTTTTAGGGGAAATTTCAAAATAAAATCTGTCAGACTGAAAAGAAAACATTGCAGGCATAGTTGTGCTGAAAAATCTTTGTCTAAACTTGTCACATGGGTATTTTCAGTAGCAGGGAGCAGCCAGAAGGGTTATTATCATAGATATTACTTTAATTCTAACAACAATAATATTATTTTAGTATCATAGATTTTAAAAGTGTAAAACGATGGGTTATATTTTAGCAATCTCTTTTAGTTATAGTGTGGAATGTGAAGTTGGGTTTATTAAAAAGTTTTGCATCTGAGGGATATATTGGATACGAAAAATAATTATTACTTGTCTAAGCCACCATGTTGTGACAGGCAAGCCTATGCATCACAAGTGTCTTCTGACAGACTCTCATTTTTAGCACACATATAAAGGCCGCACTGGCCTCCACATTAGCCCAAAAATTCAAGAAAATCAGATTTGAGAAAACTGACCTAAGATATTAAGAAAAGTAAAAATATTCACAATGCAGGTAATTATTTACATGTTATATGCAGTGAATGACTTATTTTGCAGTATTAATCACCATATTCTTACTGGGTGATTAACGAAGCACGAGCTATTTTTCCATGTTTTGACCTTTATAATGGTTATTTACTTGGATGGAGCGTGCCATTTGCAATGTTTAAATTACTTTCTTATTGTTCACTTGACAATATTTTATTTATTAATACATTTTCAAAATTTTCATGAAAGTTGGCATGAATCTGGATACATGCTGCTAACTTTAATAACATATTTAAAAACTTCCAAATTAATTAAAGTCCACAATACAGATTTAAAGGGGCCTAGGAGTAGAGTACAATAAAGACATGTTTTTATCTAATTTTACAGATTTTTATAGAACGCAAAGGGGGATGTGATCATATGGTATGCCTGAAATGTGACACAGGTTTCTGTTACAAGTGCGGAGGTCGGTACCTGGATATGAAGTTTTTCGGGAACCATCTGAGTCGTTACAGTCCACTGGGATGTAAATATAACTTTAAACCGGACAAGCCGGTGCTGAGGAAACTGATCAGAGGATCCGTGTTTGGTAAGATAGGTTATATGGAAATTTTAGAGTTGTTATGCAAGGGGGGTAGAGTATTTGTCAAAATGCATTCAGGACCGAGTCACACATGAGGTGATAAAGTTTCGGTTTCTTACTCATATCTATAATTTTTATGTACATGTGTACATCTGTTTTAATTTGGTTTTTGTCTTTTTATCTAAGTCTGAGGTTAGGGCAATGTTGATACAGTCTGAAGAAAATCCTTTAATATTCATTGGAAGCTATTAAAAGACCTCAAATAAGATTTCTGTAAGAACCTTAAAGTCTGCAATGGCATTTTAAGAATTTAAAGTTGATTGTTTTTTGTACTGTTACTTATAGTGATTTCTCTTTTATTCAGTTGCTGAAATAATTGCTTATCATCTTTTATAACTTTATAAAACAATGGCACTCTGCATGACTAAATGGGAGAAAGGAGTTGACATTTATGGAAACTCAGTATTTAATATGGAAAACAGAATAATGTTATACAATTACAAAATGTATATTGCTAAAATCAAAGATATAGAAAGGAGTAACTTGCAAGAATTTAAACCTACAATGTCAGAATAAGTTTCTGACTTTGTTTCCCTTGAACTGGCATACTTAAAGGGTATATAGCTATTTTTCATAAAATGTTTTTATAAAATTCATAAGTGGTAAAATTTTGATGCTTCCATAATGGTAGATCCTTGTATTGAAAGTCTGAAACATTAGTTTCATTGAAGTAAGGTTTATTTTTTAGGGGCCAAGCTTCTGGGTGGAGTGGTGTTGGTTGGGCTTGGAGTAGCTGCGGTAGGGGTCCTGTTAGGGGCCAGTGTTGTTATACTTCCAGCATTCGGAGCATACAAGTATCGTAGGCACAGAAAGTTCAAACGGCGACAAAAACGACAACAGGAACTAATAAAGAACCGGTCCAAGAATGCGATAATGGAGTTGCATCGTGAGCGTCCATGTATGTTAACCAATTTTTTTTGTTTGTCTATATTCAGCAATGTGAATGAAAGCTGAAGTTTTCTGGCTGGCAGCATTTTGTTTTTGTATACTGATTATTATGTGAATGCAAAAATACAATAGTGAACTTTATGTATAAGAAGTAGTAATTCAAAGTTAACTTAGATGAATTGTTTAAATACACATCTGTAAAATTAATGCTTGTTTATAATAAAATAAGGAAATAGATATTATATACATATAGATTTTTATTGAGTCTTTATCATTCTATTTATGCACATTATTGTTTTTGCTACAATAGACATAATTATATCAAACAATGTTGATTTACTTTCCTTAAACTCTGTTTCAGATATGCTTGACCCAAGGTCACTTCGAGAACGCGAGAGTCTTTGGGAAACTCTAGGTAAATAATATTATGTTATACCCTTGAGTAAAACAATGTGAAAAATAACAATTGAATATTTATGACTCAAAATGAAGTACATTTGTGTAAATGCTATTTTTGCAATGTTACTAATGTCTGAAAATAGATCAGTATGAAAATAGAACAGAAATTTGTCATGTCATGTGACTTCTAAAAGTAGAACAGAAATTTGTCATGTCATGTGACTTCTAAAAATAGATTAGAAATTTGTCATGGTATGTGATGGTAGTACTGATTTTAAAATGATAAATGTTGTATTATAATATATTAGTAAATAATATCATGTTAGCACACTTTAAAGAAATATAGCTTTAATACATTTAAAAAGTTATGGTAAACTTTAATGTTTGAATAAATAAATGGTGGGAGGTATATTTATAAACCTAGACTTTCTTTAGAAATACATAAAGGCTGTGCACTGATAATAAAGAAAATCAAATACTAGGATTGGTAAAGGGGAAGAACATAAATAGCAGGGAAAACCCCTATTAAGAATTCTTGTTAAAATGATTAGTACATGCAAAAATTACTGAAAGGATTCCAAACCAAACTTTCACAGAATGAATGTTATCAAATGGTCTTATGTGAATACTGGGGATTTTGTGATTTAAGATGTAAACCTGTTTTTGTGACAATACATGTTATCTCCAGAGTGGGGTTTTCCCCGTCTAATTCTAGAGTACAAACAAACTTTATATTGTTAAATCTTCAATGTGCACTACTGTTCATAAAAGAGTGATCAAACCATTGTGGTTATTATTGATATACATTTATTTACCAAGTTGTAACTGTACAAGTTTGTTTGTACTCCAGAATTATAATGTGAACAAAACATATTTACAGGTTTTTTTAGTATCTCAATTTAAAGTTTTGTTTTGATAATAGATATTGAGATTTTTTCCCTTAAATAATAATAATTTATGACTTAGATTCATGCAAAGAATATATATTGTCAGGGTTTACATCTATTGAAAACTGTGATTTACTGGCCTTGCAAAATTGTACCAAAAAAGAATAACATGGGTAAGAAATGTTGCCAATTTATGTTGTCTGATAGAGCCAAATTAATAAAACTTAAGCAAATGGCTAATATGGCCAGTGTTTTTTGTAAACACTTCCCTATCCTTGGTTTGTAAATTGTTATGTTTTGCCTATCCTTGGTTTGTCATGTTTTAAGATTTATTATTTTTTGTTGAAGAACTACATAGATTTTCACAAGTTACATTACGATAAGTCTAGAGGTGAGATGATCAATCCCTTTATTGGTTTTACAATCACCTGTCAGTGAAGAACTGTTAATTACTTTTCACAGCCTATATACATGTTTTTGGCAATGAGTTTAGGTCTTAAATTAACCTGTTCTACAATTTGTTTCTGATAAAATCTATTTATTTATTTATATGTTTATCAGTGAAGTACTTAGCAAATTTTTACACCTCTGACTCTCCAAGTGAGATTATAAATTTACATGTACATAATAAATGGAAAAATTTTGTGTGAAAACTTACAAGAAAACAAAAAAATATTGAAATATTATAATCTTGTAAACCTAAGGGGTATTAAATGAGGCTCAAAACATATTATTTATTTAGACAATTTGAATGAAATTAATTATAAAATCATAAAATTTAATTATTTACAAAGAAACAATATTGTTGTTTAAAGAAGTAGGTACCTAATGGGAAATTTTAGTTGTTTTTTTTTACAAAGGCAAAGAAAGAAACTTTAAGCTAGGATAGAGAATTTTCTTAAACTTAGCATGATTTAAGAGAATCGTGATTGAAACAAATGGAAGAAAATTTTTTTTGGGGGTTTCCATAAAACCAAACAAAAAATCTGCTAAGGTAAGAACATGTTACATCAGCATTTAGACGATAGACGTTTTCCGGAACTCGGCAAATGTCCCTAGCTAATCTGTAGTATAAACTAATTTTTACCGTTACAGCTTCACGTTGCACTAACCGTCACAATAGATAAGTCAACCTATTGCGCTTATTAACGAAGCTGTAACTGTAATAGTTTGTTTGTACCTACGTTATCAGTTGGGAAAACCCCGAATATTCTTAATTCCAGAGTAGGTCTAAATTTTGTAGTGTTCTAAAAATACTCTCTGGGTTTTAGAAATGAATCTTTTATAAATAGTTGGCAGTTAAATGTCAAGAAATTGCTAATATGAAAAAATATTAAAGGTCTGACTGAAAATGTTTCAGGATTGCTGTGATTGAACTTGTTCATGGCAAGCAGTTGTACTTTTTAACAGAGTTATGTCCCTTTTCTTACTATCAAGCAGTGAGAATAGTAGAGTGCACTGTTTACAGACAGCTCTTGTTATTCCCTAAATTTAAAGTCAAGCACCTGCTTTTCCACATTTGTCAAAACACACTGAAAATCCATAAAAAAAATGAGGAAAATTCACTATTCTTAAGACCAACTTGTGAAAAAATTGTTTTCTCCTTAAATCAAAGTAGAAACCCATAGAACTCAAGAGATACTTTGAAAATTTTTAGCTGACCGAAATTATAAATAACAAAGTGCCGATCACATCAATGCACATATAGAATACAGTTACTATACCAGGACAATATGCAGACAATCATGTCCATCAACTCAAGGCAAACCGGCTTTCCTGGATAAATAATTTGTAAATACTGATCTCTCTGTGTAAGTGACTGACATCTTTTCCCATATGATTTCTGAATCAACATGCAGAGACATAAGACTATTGTACATTCAATAATATGTGTTCAAGTTAAAGAAATACAAATATTTAGGGTTTGACCAAGTTCTATACCCAAAAAGCCCCATTTCATATACCATTTAAATATCGATTGTTCTCAATTTAGAAATATTTCACCTGAGATAAGGTTTGCTTTGCTAAAAGTTTTTTAAGAGTCTTTACTTAAAACTGTAAACAATACTTGCATGGTAATATATTATAATTGCACAAAATGCTTATGAAATATACGGAAGAATATCATATACCGTTCTTAATATAGAGACAAAAGAGGCATTCTGATTGGCTGATAAACATTGATGTTACAAGTCTGCAAAAACAACATGTAGACAGGCTAGAGACGGTTGATTATATTCTTTCAAAAAAACAAAAAACATATGCTTTATGACCATACACTGTATCTTATAAGAGTTGGCCATAGAAGAAAATAACGTAGAAGTCAAGGAAAATACTACTGAATTGATTTTAAAATCTAGATTCAGGTTTTAGAATTGATCTGTTGTAATAGTGGATCGTCATCATGAATGTGCAAGGGTATGCAGTAGAACTTTTACTCAATTTGTTTATATTGAAATGTTTGGTTTTTGCTCTTTTTTTAGTGAGAGAAGATGCTATAAGGAGGTCCTCTAGATTTGTGGGGAACGACACAGTACATATTGGAATACAGGTAATAATTTTACAATAGACAATATTAATAGACAATATTGTACCCTGGAATATAGGTAATAATTTTACACTTTGTGATGGCATTGTACACTGGAATAAAGATAATAATTTAACAATTTATATTTCATTTTGACAGAATTATGGCTATTTTTGAACTCTGAAAATTCTACATAATCCAGGCCTCTTGTTTAACTATCAGGCACTGAGAATAGTTGAGCACACTGTCCTAGTGACAGCTCTTGTTCATTTTGTATTATTTTTACATAAAGAACGAGTATTGATGAGTTTTTTATAATATGAATTTTTCTGTATGTCACTCTGATGTTCTTAACGCATTCAATATTACAGACTGGCAAGTCTCAACAGGTTGATGTTACTGTTCATAATCCATATCAGCCAGATGCATTGGTAGCTAAGGATGATCAGCAACAGAGTTCAGAAATAAGAATGAATATCACGGATGACCGCGGTCAAGTGACTGTTACAACTGCAGAAATTTCCCATAATTCCACTGCAGGAGACGGCTCCGAAGCGGAGATAGTGCTTCATGTCAAAACATCTTACCCAAAAAATGAGAAAGAGGCTAAGCCCCAAATAGTTGAAAAAAGTGAAGCAACTCTAAGTACTGAATCACACTTTGAAAATTCAGACGTTACTAAGTCTGATCTTGACACTAAGGTTGATGTCAATGATTCAAGTTGTTCTTCAAAACTTTCATCTACCCAAAATCCTTCAGAAGTCAGACCCACGTCTGCTCAGGTTCACAGGAGAGCTCACTCTACAGGAAGTGTGAGGAAGAATTTGAAGAAACAGGACTTTGGGTCTATTTCCAGAAAATGGAGATTGAAGTCCTTATCCAGTAGAAAAACAAGTGAAAGTGATTCCACAGAGTCTTCTGCACAACTTAGTCTAGATCAGCCAGAAAGCTTGAATATATTAGAGAATAACAAGCCTCCAGTTGATATTGATGAAAGTTCAGATCCTGAAAATCTGACACAGTCTGGGTGTTTTTTGAAGCTTCTAGGGAAAAAAATAAATACATACCAGATTCAGATTGAAAAAGAAAAGCAGCTTGCATCTAAATCAGACTCCAGTTTAGGTGATAGGTTGAATTGCCCAGATGTAGTGTCCTGTGCCTTAGAAGCAGAAAGGAAAAGTAAGGAGAATTTAGAAAATGTAGGTCAAGGTCAAACAAATGTTAAGGTTGGTCAGAAAGATACCACCGCTGGTGTTGTTCCCACTGAAACTGATTCAACTGCCTTGTAAGAAAAGGTTTTCAATCGAAGATATTATTTTTAACATGGTATTGTAGATATTTATAGTATTTATGTGTATATCTTAAGCTAGCTATAAATTGAGCTACATGTTTAATTACGCAGCATTGGTATCATATTAATATTAGTGTTGTTTTGTCTGCGTGCTTTTAACCAACATTGGTAATCACATCTCCATACCATGGCCAAGTGGATATGGTTGCTGACTTAGCTTACCACTTGCTCTTCACTGCTGTGGGTTCGAATCCCACCAGGAACTTTTTTGATTCTTAAACATGTGGAATCTATTTGGCTGGCTTATTGTGAGACTTTAAACCTATCCAAAGCAAACTACAAAAAACAACAACAAAGAAACATGCATATAAATATGACTGTACTTCAATAAGTAAATATAACTTAAATCTTTTGAAAAGTTGCGGGGTATGGGGGTTATAAGAAGATTTGGGTCAGGAGCCTCTTTGTTCTATAAATTATTCATTTACCTGAAGATGATTTTGTAAAAAATATTTTTTTTTTTGGATGTTTTTTTTATTTTGGAAAATAATCTTTGTTGTTTGAATTTATTACTTAATTAGTTATGTGATTTTTGCTTATTTTGTTGTTGTTGTTAGTTTTATTTAACAAAGAAAAAACAAGATGTGATTTATTTTGTGCAATTAACAATGGATATTTATTGTGCTTATTAACTTATTTAAAAACTTTATGTTAACTTAATAATCATGTTTTTTTTTGTTTTTTTTTTATTGAATTTTTCTTTTGAAATTAATTTATTTAGATGTTAAGATAAAGGAAGGATATTTTATTTATAGAAACAAGAAGGAATCTTGAAGACTTAAAATATCGGGAATCTGGACAATTCCCTTCCAAATTATTATTAACAACACAGACATTTTCACTCTCATTATTTTTGCAGGGTGGACAATTCCCTTCCCTTTGCTTTCTTTTGAGCCTGGACAACTCACTCTTTAATATTTTTATCAGAAAAAAAGTAAAGTAAAAGTTTAAAAAAAAAAAAATGTATTGATCTCAGTAAGTAATACCTTTATAAAACATGATTAATTTATGTTCTAAACATGCATATTTAATTAACTGGTAGGTGACAATTAAAGGTCTTAATTCATCCAAAAGAGACATGAAAATCTGCCACACTAGGTCAATAAGAATGTTAGTCTTAAAATCTACATTGGAGGGGAATTGTTGGAAATTCCAGTTGTCAGGGTAATCTAAATGTATTTCTAAATTTTGTAACATGTTAATTTTTTTTCAATATCTCCACTTACAATAGATCTATTCTGAAGAATATTGTGTCACCTTTTCTCAGGTGTGAAATGTTTATTCAGCCTCATTCCATTTGCATCTGTGTTCACTTTATTTCCTTGCTCTTTTTACATTTTGTGTTGTTGTTGTTTTGTTTTTTTCTAGAAAGTGTACCTGGTAAATTTTAATGCTGTAGCACTTGGTATTTTTTATAATGTTCATTTTAATGCTGTGTCAATTGCTGTGTTTCTTTTCAATATAATGGAAGCCAGTAGCCAAGTGCTTAATGTTGCCAACTTCAAATCACTTACCTCTAACTGTTATAGATTTGAATACCGTCACAAACTGTAGATTCTTTCATGTGCGGAAAGCTCTTGAACTACCTCACGGAAGGTCGGTGGTTCTACTTAGGTATCCGATTGTGCCTGAAATAATGCATGGAGTGGCACCTGAGGTCTTATTGACCATCAAAGGTGTATAAATTTACCACATGATCTTTACAAGCAAATTGATAAGATAGTGCACAGTTTAGTTTCTGTTCTTAGCTCTTTGGTAGATGGTGTGACTGGAATAATATAGTCATTTTCATTTTGTGCTTTTGTTATGTAGAAAATAACTAGTTAGAAAATAACTGGTTGAAGTTTTTCGATTTTAGTTGTATGAGTGGGCATTGATATTTTACTCATATCTGCCGTGTATGTTCATTTTTTTCCCATAATTTGAATCTCATAAAAAAAAAAAAACATTAAAAAATATAATTGAAGAAAAAAAATTAAAAGAAAATTTTTTATTGAAGAAGAAAATTTACCTTTTTTTAACAAAAGAATTCTTAAAAAATTTGCTCTATGTATATTATTATTAAATTTTGTTTTCATATTACTTGCGTTTTGTTTCCAATTTTAAAGCATTCCATACTATCTATATACAACATATAGGAAAGAAATGTATAAAATGATGTGATATTATAAAAGTCATTTCTAGTCTGGGGATTTAGGAATTAGTTTTTTTGTTTTTGTATTTAAGCTGATACCATCGACATAAAAACTGGCAAACGAAGGCCTTTATTACTATGTAACAAAACATGAGGGATATTCACCGATTTTTTAGGGTTTGTTTGATATTTTATAAGGGAGACCACTGAGACTGGACAGGAAATACAAAATGTAGTTTATTTACGATTCTTCTTTCATGTGATGCAGGTCTAGACCAATAATTTGTATTCAAAATTTCAGATCATTAGCTCACTCTTTTTTTCCCTTTTTTTCAGAATGATAATTTGAATTGTAAAAAATGTCTCAAAATTGAAAAACTTGGCAATGCTTTTTACTCGAAATCAGGCTAAGATTAACACAAAATTATAATTTTAATTGATTTCTGGGTATATTTCTTAATTATCTTTAATTTGCATATCATTTTGTTTATGTGCCCTAGTTGATATATGTGAGAAATTCAAATAGATCACAGTGGAGTTCCTTTAAGTATTTTATTTTTACATTTATAAAGGCTTAGTTATTGTTAGAATTATAGCTAGCTCATTGACAGAATATTCATTAATGTTGTTACTACTGTCTAGTGAAGTTGATTTGTGTGTGAAATTATGAAGAGTGTAAATATGTTTCTCAAAGTCAGTAGAACAGCAAGGTCAGAAAGGTTAGGAAAAGAAACTGTAAGAAATATGTTAAATTTGGATTTTCATAATTACAGCAAAATCATAATTACGCTTGGGGCACTAATTGTTGTGATTTTTGTCGATCCACAAATTTAAGATGTAACATGGTTTTATTTCATCTGTTATTATTTTTGCATAACATTAATTGCAGCTTACTATTTGAAATTGTAGTTGGTTAAAAGTGATTAATCTGTAAGCTGGTTTTTCTTGGAGTGAGAAAAAAAAACATCAATTAATTAATTAATTTCCTGGTTTCATGTATATGTACAAACCAATGTTGTAATTGTATTGATTGATGATGAAACAGAGGTTCAAACCACTCTGTGTAGGGTAGTAGGGTTAAATATTTGTTTTTTATAAAATCACAGTGAATTATATATTGTTTTAGATTTTAGAAAATTGTGAAATGTAAATTTAGGAGTCAGTCATTGGTGGAGAAAATGGTAAGTACTGGTTGTTTATCCAGGAAAGCCCACAGTATATAAACAAAATCACTGTACCCTGCCTTTTGAGCCTATATAATTCAATGTGTACCCTGTCTTGTGAGTAAAATCACATGCTACTTCTGATCTGTGTACCCTACTTTGGAGCCTATATATTTTAATTTGTGCGATAACAGGAAGTAGACTTGTTTATTTACTGTGAAATCGGTTAGATGGATCAGTTGACAAGATATGACCAAAAATGTGTTAGAATTGTTTCAAAAACAAGAGAAACCAACAAATCAAGTAACATTGACACTAAGTGTCCACGCATATTTTGCTTGTAAGGTATCAGTTTTCCCCTATATGTGTTTGTAGCATGGTAGAAATGGCAGAAATATGCTCTGTAAAAAAATTGAAAATTCCTTCATAGTTTGTGTAAAACACATGATGTTTATGTACAAAATAACAGATAATGGTACTGCATTGTATAATAGAGACGCCAAAAGACAGAGTTTTAAACTGTAATGAGTTTCCCATTTTTTTATATTTTTTCAAAAAAAGTATTTTCCTTGTATACATTTGTGTTAAATTGATTCTTGCAGTATATTTTTGTTTTTCTTTAAGAACAACAATACTCTGAACAATGAACTTCCTTGTGACAAGTTTTCTTTTATGAATATATCATTAGTGCTGTGACATTTGAATAAAACAGTGTATGTATTCATATTAAGCACAAAGGAAAAAAGAAAATAAAGAAGAATTTGTTTATAATATAACTATATACTACTGAAAATTGATGGAATAGAGGTACAAAATGCATTACTCATTTATCTTATATAATACTGTGATGTTTTTATTTTTTACTTGCAAAATGTTAAAGAAATGTGTGAATACTAATGGATGTATATTTGATTAGAAAAAACAGTGTCATTTGATAAAATAATGATTTTATTTGATATTTTTGCAGGACAACATTTATTATGAAGTGAACAAACAGAGTCACATTTCTTATGATTCATTATATGAAATGTATTAGATATGTAAGAGACTCTTAACAAATATGCTTTTAGATTGAATATATTCTACTACGTAATACGTTAATATGACATAACTATCAATTTTAAAATGTCAATATCATCGCTGTACTAGTAATATATTTTACTTTGTAACTTGTTAATATGACGTACCTGACAATTAAGAAATGTCAATAATGTCCAGTGGCTTGGATATATATGGTCTCCTACTTGGAATCATTTGTACTTTACCGATGTTTGTTCCGATTCCATCTTGTAGAAGGTTTTGGATGCCATTTTGCTTTAAGACCTTCTTTTGCTGAGTTAATTATTGAATTAATTGTACTTTGATATTTGTGATTAAATTGAAACATGCATTTGGTTATTTCCATTTAATGAATATTGATCTGTTGTTTTTTTAGCTTACATGTCACAAAGTGACAGGGTGAGCTTTTGTGATCGCTTTTCGTCCGGCGTCCGTCCGTAAACTTTTACTTTAAATGAAATCTCCTCATAAACCACTAAGCCAATTTCATCCAAACTTCACAGGAATGTTCCTTTGGTGGTCACCTTTAAAAATTGTTCAAAGAATTTAATTCCATTTAGAACTCTGGTTGCCATGGCAACCGAAAGAAAAAACTTGAAATATCTTCTCTTAAAAAACCCCAAGAGCTAGAGCTTAGATATTATGCATGAAACATCTTCTAATGTGTGTCTACAAAGTTTGTAAAAATAAAAGCCCTGGGGTCAAAATTGGCCCCGCCCCAGGGGGTCATTGATTTTCCCTATATGCATATAGTAAAAACTTAAAAAATCTTCTTTTAAAGAACTCAAAGAGCTAGAGCTAAGATATTTAGCATGAAACATGTTCTAATTGGTGTCTACCAAGTTTGTTCAAATAAAAGCCCTGGGGTCAAAATTTGCCCCGCCCCGGGGGTTATTGATTTTCCTTTTATGTATATAGCAAAAACTTAAAAAATCTTCTTTGAAAAAACCCAAATAGCTGGAGTTTAGATATTAAGCATGAAACATCTTCTAGTGAGTGTCTACAAAGTTTGTTCAAATAAAAGCCCTGGAGTCAAAATTGGCCCTGCCCCGGGTGTTATTGATTTTCCTTATATTTGTATAGCAAAAACTTAAAAATCTTCTTTGAAAAAACCCAAATAGCTAGAGTTAAGATATTAAGCATGAAACATCTTCTAGTAATTGTCTACAAAGTTTGTTCAAATAAAAGCCCTGGGGTCAAAATTGGCCCCGCCCCAGGGGTGTCATTGGTTTTAACTATATATTATATGTATAGTAAAAACTTAAAAAATCTCCTTTTAAAAAAACCCAATGAGCTAGAGCTTAGATGTTTAGCATGAAACATCTTCTTATGGGTGTCTACCAAGTTTGTTCAAAATAAAAGCCCTTGGGTTAAAATTGGCCCTGCCAAGGGGGGGGGGATGGAGGAGGGGGTAGATTGTTGTTTTTCATTATATGTGTGTAGTAAATTTTAACATCGTGAAATATCTTCTAATGGGTGTCTTCCAAGTTTGTTTAAATAAAAGCCCTGGGGTTTAAACTGGCCCCGCTCCGGGTGCCTTTATACAGGTGAGCGACCTCAGGCCCATCATGGCCCTCTTGTTTAAAGTTTTGTTTTGAAGAAATCATGCATTTGAATATTTTGATTTAAAGAAATTAAGCTTCTGGTAACTTGGATTTCATGATTGTGTTTTGAATAATTTAGTTTAATTGCTTTGTATTGAATAATTCAAACTTTTGATTTTGTTTTGTATTGAATAATTCTGGCTTTAGGTAAGATTATTATATTTTGAATGATTAAGGCTTTAGTTTGGATTATTTTGTTCTGAATAATTCAGGTTTTGATTTTTTATGTTGAAAAATTCAGGCTTTTGTTTGGATAATTTTGTTTTAAATATTTCTGGGTTTTGTTTATTTTTAGCTTTTTATAAATCATTTTTTGAAAAAAAGCTACATTGAATGTAGGCCAGATATTTTAAAAATATTTTGGGGTTTGTGACCTTAAAACTGCTTGAAGTGATGATATTGTAGACTTATGCCACCTGTTCGTTCCTGGTGAGAGCCTGCAGAGAAAGGTCAGTCTGCACTTCCATGTAGTCTGAACAAACATTATTCTGTTTGCAACTGGATTATTCAGGTTTTTTGACAATACTGCCTTACATGAGTGGATATTTACAGATACTTTAGGGTTTGTAATCCATTGGCGTTTAAAGTTACATTATTGATTGGAGTCTCTGTTTAACATTTTTTGTTACGTTTTTATTATCATCTCACATTTTTTTCTTGTGCCCTTTTAGGTATTGCTTGAAAATTTGTGTACTTGTTTTGACCTTGAACCACACTTTTAGGTAAGAAGCTATAACTCTGTAAAGAATTTTGATCAAATTAATGCCTAACTTTTGACTTATAATTAAATTTTTTTGTATTTCATCATTTATTACCTTTACCCTTTAAGTTAAAATTGACTCAAACTGTCACAAATTTAATACATAAACTGCCGTTGCCTTTCACTGTGTTATAACCTACAGTAATAGACATAGCTTTCATTGTTAGAACTGTAATTCTCTATAAGCTTTAACTCTTCACCTGCTGGAATCAGAAATGATTAGCCTCTATATAGAAGATATTGGATGAGTGTAAATTCAATATTGAATTTATTGAATGAGTTGAATCAATCCAGTTATGAACTAACACAAATATGATATTCTGTTTATCTCATACCCAAAATAAAGTCAGTTTTTCATTGACGTGCTTATAGTGTAATGCTAACATTCAGCATGTTTTTACGCTATATTTGTATAATCCAACTATTATGTAAAATCAAAATTTATGCACAGCCGTGCATTACCATTGTTACGGAGATGCAAATAGCGACATGGGCCTGTGATAAAACACTATACATGTATTAGCCTCTATATAGCATGTTGGTGCAGTCTGACCTGGCTTTCAGAACTTGTTGGCTGACTTACTTAACAAAGTTTCATCATGATATTTAGTCACTTCCGAGAATGGTAGATCGACAACATTGAGTCCATTAAAGAAATTCAGCAGGTAAAGGGTTTTAAGTGTGATATTTGTGATATGAATACATGTATTCTGTTGTGCAGTGACTGCAAAATATAAATGATTATACAATGTATATGTAAATCAATGAATCTCAATGTGTTAGTATCTTATAGGCCCATTATGCCTCGCTATTCCATATATATTAAATTGTTTAGAAATTTAAAAAACATGTGTTAAAGAATGTTTTTATAATGGATGTAGAGCATGTTAGATGTTTAACAGTTGAGGAAAGTCACATTGAATGTGCAGTTATGTGTCATAATGGTATCATTAGACTTATCCATACAAAATACTAATTCATTATAATTATACCATTTGCCAACAAAGCAAAAGGAGCAAAGATAATGTCATGTTATGAAAGACATCATGTTATTTATCATGTTGTAAATAAATCATGTTCTGAATATTATCATGTTTTCAAAGTATCATGTTTATCAATAAATCCATCATTGAAAGTATCATATTTCAAAACATGTTCTGAAAGCTTTTTGTTAATATATCTTTTTATGAATAAATCCAGTGAAAGTTTCATATTTTGAAAACATGTTTTGAAAGTTTCTTGTTATCTTGTTAATGAATAAATCCAGTTATCATGTTTATGAATACATGTTTATAAATATATCATGTTTATGAATTTATCCATTGATGAAAGAATCATTGTAATAAAAATTTAATGTTTTGAATATATTATGAATATACTGTATTTTGATAATACAATTTTATGAATAAATTATGCTGTTAATATGTTATGATATGAATGAATAATGTATAGAAAATATCAATCAATTTATATGAAAGTTATGTTTTGAAAATATCATGTTATGAATGAATAATTGTTTGAATATATTGGGTTTTTTTTTCCCATACATTATGTACTGTTATTGTACTTATTGTGATATTATAAATTATTTATTGTAGTCTCTGTGACAGTCTCATTTTCAGTGCAAAAAAATAAAAAATGTATTTTCCTTTGCAATATGTCTTACTTTGTTTATTGTTGTTTTTAAGCCCCTCTTTCCCCCGACCAAAAAGAAGCAAAAATCATATATTTGCAATCAATTGTATATCAACTGAGCATATTGTGGGCGGAGGCATGCTATTGTGCCCTTATAGGTACTATATACTGACCACAGTTGAGACTTTAGATAGTCCTGTCGGCTGTTCCTGTCTAAAACTTAAGAAGTACCAGTAATGCGAGTAAAAAAGAGATTAAAAAAATAAACATTTCACTTACATTTGACACATTGTTTGAAAAATTATTGTGTAAGGCACAATGCTTAGACATGGTAAGTCCAATCCTCGTGAATCATGAAGTGGCATGATGCTCACTTTTTCTTTGTTAAGCTGAATGGACCTATCAGGTCGTGAGTTATTTATCATTCATACAAAGTAATTTCAAAATAGAAAGAAATTATGGCAACATGTAAGCTTATTTTGACTTTCACCTGTTCACTCACTATATACCCATATATAAAGTGTAATTTGATTGGTAAATATCTTGTGTTGACAACTTAATTACTAGTATCTCACTCGCACCACATTGTAACTCGTGCCCACAACTTAATTATCTTGTGCACACAACTTAGTAACTCTTGGCTATGACATAGTATGCTGTGCACACCACTTAATTATCTTGTGTGCACCACTTAGTAACTAGTGGCCACAACATAGTATCTCATGCTCACCACTTAATTATCTGGTGAGCACAACTAAGTAAATCGTGGCCATGACATAGTATCTTGTGCGCAACGCTTGATTATCTCATGCGCACCACTTAGTATCTTGTGGCCAAGACATGGTATCTTGTGCGCAACGCTTGATTATCTCATGTGCACCACTTAGTATCTTGTGGCCATGACATAGTATCTTGTGCGCAACGCTTGATTATCTCATGTGCACCACTTAGTATCTTGTGGCCAAAACATAGTATCTTGTGCACATGAGATAAATAAAAAAGCACAAATGTCACCTCTGTGCCACTGTATGTAATACTTTAAGTTTAACAGGCAACTTTTTTAGCAATGTCATGATTAAGGATATTTGCTTGTTCTTCACATATATGTTTTGGATCATAATGGGAAGTTATTTTCCAAGGCCCATAAATCTAGCATGAAATTTGTCAGAATTATTGCCCTTGGTAAACTAAGCAAATTCTTTGTTAAAGTTTTGTATGCTGCATCAATCTTCAAAACAACTAAATATATTCACTTGAAACTTTATACATTTCATTGAGATCACTGTTCAAAGTTTATAATTGTGACATGGAATTCATTAATGTATGGTCCTTTGTGAAGTAAGCGAACTCTTGGTTAATGTTTTTTCATATAACTTAATCTATCAAAACTACTGAAGGTTTTCACTTGAAACTTTACACATGTCTTTTGTGATAAAATGAAGGTCACTATCCAAACCCAATAATTCTGACATGGATTTTGACTGAATTATGTCCATTGTGAACTTTACAAACATTTAGTACTATTCAACCGAATTTCTGTATACCGAATAACGGAGTTTAAACTTGATACAACAGCAGGATCTAATTAGCAAAACTTGCGTGTATAATATTTGAATTAACCAAACATTTTGTTCAGCTAGAGGTATGAAACTGTTAAATATATACCATTAATGACAGAAAAATTGTATGTAAAATCATTGAAAGTGATTTAATACCGTATGAGATCCTGTATTTTATCCGTATGATAGCTTTGTAGTCGGATATGCAAATAATTCGGCTAAAACAACTTGTTTTTATTATTTCCAATAAATTTTACAAATAAAAATAACATGAATTTACTATTTTACTGTTGCATCTTGACTTTGAAATACACTTCACTCACTTGTGTAAGTTAGAAACATCAATTTGTGTAAATTAGAAACCTCCATTTGTGTAAATTAGAAACATCAATTAGACATGTTTTGATTTTGAACAGGTACTTAAAGGGAGCGCAGGTGTTTGGAGCATTGGTTGGCCACTACACCCAATAAAAAAAGATACATATATATTTAGTAAAAGCATGCATCTCGCTGCTCAATTTTCAGCACTTAACATCATATATGGCACAAAAATACAATTATTTTTCACCCCCTCATGACATGGGATACAGGGTTACACAAGGTTACAGTGGGATACAGATTAATTTTTACACTTAATTTTCCTAAAGTTACAATTTCTGGTGAATAGTTATTTTTTTTTATTTATTTCACAAAAATATTGGTTTATATAATCTCAGAATGAAATTTTTTCTAAAATGAAATATATATATCTGTAATCAAAACAACATTACTAAGTCCGCGTCATTTTACTGTAATGGCATATTTTCATGTGACCAGTGTTAACATTTGTCAGAATTGACAAAGTTTATTCATACACCTAAACAACAAAGTTATTATGCAAAATACTTTTAATTTCTACAGCAACCTTTTACAAATTTCTGCAAATAGCAACTATTAAAAACTAGTCCATTAAATGTGTGCAATTACGTCTAAACTATTATCATTTTCTAAATGTTCTTATTTGTTGAAAAAATAAATTTTGAGTTACAAAGAAAAGATAGTGTTACAGGACGGACAAACGGACACGCAGTGATCACAATTAATGTCCGAGTTATTTACCCAGGTTCATTTAAGATTAAATTGAAAATTCAAATAAGAAGAACATAGGCATTTCAAAGTTCAACTGTTTTATTGCAAAATAGATTTTAGAGAAGTTGTTTCTACGTTAAATTACCAAGAAATGAAAATATAAGTTACAAAAAAACAAACAAACAAAAAACATCATAGGGAAAATAGAGAGAAATGACCAAGTCAGGTGATAATAGGTATACGCTACCTTTGGTATCTGTAGACAAGGCAATAAAATCACCTCTGCAATCACACAATTCATGAAAAATGCATGACTTGAAAATTAATAGCAAAAAGAGGAATGTTACAAAATATTGAGTAAACGATATAATGAATCAGTATTTTGCTGTTACATACAAATGTATTGAAGTGTATTAAGTTAAATTTAGTGAACAGCCCTCTATTGGATAAAAACCTTACATAAGAATTAAGATATGACTAGCAAGAATATCATGAAACAATGCATTAAGTTATGCTTACTGTTACTATAGATAGAAAAAATAGTGCCCGCTGAATGATTTTGAAAAGATACCAAATGTATTGACAATTTATAAATAAGGCTATTTAAGGAAAATATTCATTATGTAATAAACTACTACCTTAAAAAGGCAGTGTTCCCAATTGAAAATAGACATTAAAATTCCTAATTTCCAATGTTTAAATTTCGTGTTTCATTTTATTTCTTGAATGAATTTATTGTTGTATTTGCAGATCTAGCATTGATCATAATTTTGGACTGAAAGTCCTTAGATCCATACCTCAATCTTTTGAAATAGCACAATTTTATGCTTCATATAAAACTTCCCCGAGGCGGGGGACGTTGGTAACTCTGTTACAAATTCTTGTTAAATGATATGATGCAGTATAGATACATAAATATATTATATGCAGCGTTTTTTTCTCTGTACTTTGGGAATGGTGCCGGTACGAGACTGATTGGGGAAAAATGTGTTATTTTGACTTAAATTGGGAATTTTTTTATGCATTTTTCAGCTACATGTACAAATAAGATTAGTCATCCTGAATAAAGACAGCTGACAGCTTCCACTGTCCAGTTAGAACTACTGAGTGGTGATTTATTTGAATATGTTTGATTTAAACTATTTCATAGAAATCTCTTGGTCTTGTGGGAATTTTGAACAGCCATTTTGGGAATTTAAACATTGGAAATTGGGAATTTTAATGTCTATTTTCAATTGGGAACACTGCCTTTTTAGGTTAGTACTACACTAGTTATATAAAGAAAAAAACCACACTGAAATGCCAGGTAAAACAGGTCTCTATAGTCTGAATACATTTATTTCATTTCTAGGTATAAGAATGTAGACTTTAAAAAAAACAACAAATACCATCATAGTGTCCGAACTGATTTCTACATAAATTGTAATGACCGGAATTATGCCTGCCAAGTCTGATATATCATATAATGCTGGAGGAGTGTTCTGCCAATATAGAAACATTCTATCAATAAAACTAAGAGTTTTAACTGATATATGGATGGACTACATATCTGCAAACATCTTTTTACCTCATTATTTTTTCCCTGATCATCCAATCAAATTTTCTTTTACAACATCTTGTCCAAGTCGATTTGTCAAAAAGCGCCCGGATGTACCCAGAGCATAAATTATCATAAAATAATCAAATGAGCTGTGCACCCTGTGTCATGTGGTACCTTCCATTTATTATCATTCAGTAATCACCAAACATTGTCTCATTAAGTTTTGGTTGGAGATTCAAGTAATCTGATATAAAGGGATACATGTATAATATAGAAAAGATATTAGTTGAAAATTAATTAAGTTTGATGTAAGAAGGACACTGATTTTTGATGCTACTAAAGGTTGAAAAGTCAACGCCCTAATATACACAAATTTCATTTAATGAATTACAAATCGGCTGAAATTTCCACCATTCTGAAATTTAACACAGATTTTTAATTATCAAGCATAATGTTCACTTTTAATAACACACATCTTTGTTATTTGATGTTTGAATATTCTTTTTTTTTCTCTTATTGTTTCTGTCAGGTAATCCCTTTAGAGCCAAGCAGATTTGAGTTCTAGAAAATTGACTTTCTGTATAAGGTGAAATAACCTTACAAAGATGACATCACCAGACTATGACGTCATCAAGGATATACCTGGCTACAAGGTCATTCTCAAATCTGTCCTGAAAAGTCAAATACAACAGCTGGTATGTAATAGTTATAATTTAAATATGTAATTTCAGTTTTTTCTAAGGTGTTGATTGCATGAAATTGTTTTGTTTACTATCTATGTTTCAAACATATAACTAGTTTTTCTGTCTTATATGTGAAACACACAAATAAAACGGGGCAGGGAGATGGTTTACTCTCTTTTTCTATGTGATTTACAAATGTTAATAAAAGGGACAGTTTTAGCTAAAATTCCCTATCAGATATAACCATAAAAATCTGAAATCAATGAGATTGTACAGATTTTGAAATTGTTATGAATGTATACTGTACAACATAAAGTCATACAACCTGATGAACTTAAGAAAATTTAATATTTGACTTTAACCAAGGAAAGTATTTTGTTTTTTCTACACAAGGTTGAACAGCTGGCTACCAGTACAGAAGAAGAATCTGTGATTCTGACGGCCAGTGTGGCAGATGGAACACTCAGTCATTTAGGCTCCCAGCTTGGTAAAGGCTTCCTCGAAGATCACGAGGACATAAAATCTCAGTTCCTAGGCTTCTGTCTCAAAAGTAAGTGTATAAGCCCAGGGCTCATTAACACAGTTTGGGAAAGCAGCCCGCCCTTATTTTTTGGGGAATATTATACAGTTCTATGATATATTTGCAGTAGGGGAAGAAAAAAAAAATGGATGTAAATTCAACTTTTGGGATGATTTTAAAGAAATTTTCTTTCTGATAGCTTCCCTATAACTGCCCCTGCTAAAGAAGGAAATCTATAAAAGTGGAACAAACAATCAATACAGAATAAGTTTTAGGGTTTATTTATTGATGATAACCTACATTTTTACTCTCTTGAGTCTTCATCAGGGTTTAAAATATCAGAGAATAAAAAAAAGCCATTATTTGTTTAGTTTGATTTTTTTTCCAGAATTTCTCACAGTATAAAAAGGATAGGTGAAAAACATTACTCGGCAGCACATTTGCTTCAGTAGTTAGTTTGTTACAAGTATATGTTTATAAATTATCAGTTAACTCAGCAGTGTTTTCCTTATGAATCATTGATACCATATAATGAACCCAATCACAAACGCTCCTTCACAATTTTCAGAATGGGTCTGATGGACCACAAACTAAATCAGTTAAGCTTACAATTTCGTCTTTTTCCTTATCTTTTTCTAAAAATATATTCCAGTCAAGTTGCACATTGCAAACAAATCTGATATAAAAACAATGTATTAAATCCATTAATATTGTAACAGACGAAAATGCACTCAAAGAATGGTAGTCTTTGTGAAATACCTGAAAAAGAATCACTTGGGTAATCCAAATGAGTACTTGATGTTAGAAAGAAAAAGAACAGAAAAGATAAGAATCTTCAAATAGTATGTAAATTTTCATTTTTAAGAAAAATTTCACATTTTGCTATTGTTTTACACAATTTTCACAGTACTAGACCCATACACAATATAGGGAAAAATGTTGTAACTTATAATGTAAAGTGAGTTTGTGATCTAATGATTCTAAGTAGATAATTTGTAGATTTGAAACAAGTCTAAGAAAAATGATGATTTGTCGGGCTAATTCCCTTTGTAAGTTACATTTAGACATGTCCGACCAAGTGAAAGATAACTTGATTGAATAGTTATATGGTGAAAGTTAACACTTTTTTTTCCATAGCACATTGTGCTTTTTTAATTGTGGCCACAAAATGCCAAATCATGTTGAAAAAGATAATTTCATAAGATTTCATCATTTGTATATTTTTTCATAGTAAATGAATTTTTTCTCAAAATTTTGAGTTATGAAAATGACAGTATTTAGTGACTTTATTAATATCATGAAATTGATAAAGTGACATGTAACCAAGAACTATTATAACGAATTTAATTACATGTACATAAAATAATGAAATTCTTTTAAACGACCTTCGTCTTTTATTTTTTTGTTCGAAAATCAATTCTCTGTTGTTTCAAACTAATTATGCCCCCCTTCGAAGAAGAGGGGGTATATTGTTTTGCTAATGTCGGTCTGTCTGTCTGTCTGTCCGTCGGTAGACCACATGGTTTCCGCTGATTATCTTAAAAAGTATTTATCACAAAGTCTTCATATTTCACATAGTGATTGGTCATCACTACTAGATGACCCCTATTGATTTTGGGGTCACTAGGTCAAAGGTCAAGGTCACAGGGACCTTAAATGTCAAAATGCTTTCCGCTGATTATCTTGAAAAGTATGTATCACTAAGTCTTCATATTTCACACAGTGATTGGTCATAACTAGTAGATGACCCCTATTGATTTTGGGGTCACTAGGTCAAAGGTCAAGGTCACAGGGGCTTTAAATGTGAAAATGGTTTCCGCTGATTATCTTGAAAAGTATGTATCACAAAGTCTTCATATTTCACATAGTGATTGGTCATCACTAGTAGATGACCCCTATTGATTTTGGGGTCACTAGGTCAAAGGTCAAAGTCACAGGGGCCTTAAATGTCAAAAGGGTTTCCGCTGATTATCTTGAAAAGTATGTATCACAAAGTCTTCATATTTCACATAGTGATTGGTCATCACTAGTAGATGACCCCTATTGATTTTGGGGTCACTAGGTCAAAGGTCAAGGTCACAGAGACCTTAAAATGTCAAAAGGGTTTCCGCTGATTATCTTGAAAAGTATGTATCACAAAGTCTTCATATTTCACATAGTGATTGGTCATCACTAGTAGATGACCCCTATTGATTTTGGGGTCACTAGGTCAAAGGTCAAGGTCACAGGGACCTTAAAATGTCAAAATGGTTTCCGCTGATTATCTTGAAAAGTATTTATCACAAAGTCTTCATATTTCACATAGTGATTGGTCATAACTAGTAGATGACACCTATTTATTTTGGGGTCACTAGGTCAAAGGTCAAGGTCACAGGGGCCTTAAATGTCAAAATGGTTTCCGCTGATTATCTTGAAAAGTATTTATCACAAAGTCTTCATATTTCACATAGTGATTGGTCATAACTAGTAGATGACACCTATTTATTTTGGGGTCACTAGGTCAAAGGTCAAGGTCACAGGGGCCTTAAATGTCAAAAGGGTTTCCGCTGATTATCTTGAAAAGTATTCATCACAAAGTCTTCATATTTCACCTAGTTATTGGTCATAAGTAGTAGATGACCTCTAACGATTTAGGGGTCATTAGGTCAAAGGTCAATGTCACATGGGCCTTAAATGTCAAAATGGTTTCTGTTGATTTTTCAATGATTGAACATTTCCATGTACCCATTTTTGGCAAGTTTCTGTGATAAAATTACCAATTATGTGAGTCAATTGCTAGAAAGGGGGTATATGTGTCGTTCGACATTCTTGTTATTTTAGTAATTTTATCATGGAAAAGTGCATCATATCCCTGTTAAACCTTCTTCAAAACAGCATCCAGAGAGTTATTTATAGCATGCTAATGACATTCCTTTCTAAAAATAGAAGATCGGGAAACAAATCATCCTATTTGCTAATTTTCATATAGAGAGTGGTCTGGTAGATTTTATGTATCAAGGGGTTGCCTTATTGTTCGTTAGCACAAAGTGACAGGGTGAGCTTTTGTGACCGCTTTTCGTCCGGCGTCCGTCTGTCCGGCATCCATCCGTCCTTCTGTCTGTAAGTTTTTACTTTAAATGACACCTCCTTATAAACCACTAAGCCAATTTCATCCAAACTTCACAGGAATGTTCCTTTGGTGGTCACCTTTAAAAATTGTTCAAAGAATTTAATTCCATGCAGAACTCTGGTTGCCATGGCAACCGGAAGAAAAAACTTAAAAAATCTTCTATTAAAGAACCCAAAGAGCTAGAGCTAAGATATGTAGCATGAAACATCTTCTAGTGAGTGTCTACCAAGTTTGTTTAAATAAAAGCCCTGGGGTCAAAATTGATCCCGCCCCAGGGGGTCATTGATTTTCCCTATATGCATATAGTAAAAACTTAAAATATCTTCTTTGAAAAAACCCAAATAGCTAGAGTTTAGATATGAAGCATGAAACATCTTCTAGTGAGTGTCTACAAAGTTTGTTCAAATAAAAGCCCTGGGGTCAAAATTGGCCCCGCCCCAGGGGTGTCATTGTTTTTAACTATATGTGTATAGTAAAAACTTAAAAAAATCTTCTTTTAAAAAACCCAATGAGCTACAGCTTAGATGTTAAGCATGAAACATCTTCTTATGGGTGTCTACCAAGTTTGTTCAAATAAAAGCCCTTGGGTTAAAATTGGCCCTGCCGGGGGGGGGGGGGCAGAGATCATTGTTTTTCATTATAATTATGTGTGTAGTAAAAACTTAACATCATGAAACATCTTCTAATGGGTGTCTTCCAGGTTTGTTCAAGTAAAAGCCCTGGGGTTTAAACTGGCCGGTGAGCGACCTCAGGGCCATCATGGCCCTCTTGTTTATTTTATTGGGGGCAAATTTCATTTTTCACCTTTATTGTTTTGATTTGAGAATTATGTGTAACAATTCATAGTAAAATAACATATTTAAACTTTAGAAAAGCTGAAGGTTGCTTTAAATTGTAATGAAAATTATGATTTAAACAACTTTAAGAGCCCAGAAATTTGATGTATTTTAATTGAAATGATCAGAAGTTTGACTTTGATTTCAGACCATCATAACAGAAAACAGGAAGAAGAGAAACTGAAGGCTGCAGAAGCGTTACAACAAAGTATGCAAGCACACCAAAATGTTTACACCAGGTCACCTGAAAAATATCTCTCCAAAATGATGACTTTTCAATCTCCTAGAGGTCAAGGTCCTCCTCCAGTGCACCCAGTGGCGATGCTTAGGTCATCTGCAATAAGATCCACTGGTGTCAGGTATGAGCCTTACCGTCAAACTAGACCGCCAAAGAGACCGTCTATAAACAGTGGCAGAAATCCGGTTCTTGATTCAAGTTTCAGTCCTGTGAAGGATGATGATAAAATTGTAGAACAGATAATTAAAATAGAACCTACTAGTGATAATGAATCTAATGAACAAAGTGAAGTTGATGTGTTAAATAGCAAAACTATTGACAATTCAAAAGTATCAGCATCCCATGAAACGGATGCCACACAAAATATGAGCTCTCACTGTGCGGATAAAGAGGATGATGCTACATCTGAAACTTCTAACTCTAATTTACATCACGAACAAACTTCGGAAGGACTTGGATTTGATTCCGATTTAACAAACGTGATCTCAGGATCTGATCAAACTCCGGGAAGTGAGAATGATCAGTCTGATTATGTTAAGATGGAAGCAATAAGTGAAAGTGAACTTGAGTTAGAGATTACAGGTGTAGAGCCAGGTAGACCAGCTGTTTCACAGGAGAGCTGGGATCCAAATATATCGATTGGAATGAATTATGACAATACTCAAGGTGCTGCAGGGAACCAGGCTGACCTCTCATCTCAAGGTTACAGTAAGTGAACTTTTGTAATAACTTTAAAGGCCATCTTTCTCTGCATTTCTGGCATATTAATTGTTAAAAAATTCCCTCAGATTTCAACTTCAACAATACATACAACAAGGTGTATTGTTTATCCGTCATTATAGGAGTCACCCGGTGGTCGGTCGGTTGGTCGGTCGGTCCAGCGGTCTTGCATTTTTCTTGTCCGGAACATAACTTGAAAACTACTGGTTGGAATTGAAAACAACTTCATACAATTGTCAAGCACAATAAGGGGAAGTGCAGTGCACAGGAACCATAACTCCATCTTGACTAATTACAGAGTTATTGCCCTTTGTTACTTTTCCATTGCTTTTTTTGTCCGGAGCATAACTTGAAGACTAATGGTTGGAATTCAATATAACTTCATGGTTAAGCACATTGAGAGGAAGTTCAGTGCACACAAACCATAACTCTATTTTGACAAATTACAGAGTTATTGCCCTTTGATACTTTTCCTTGTCCGGAGCATAACTTAAAACATACTAGTTGGAATTCAAAACAACTTCATACAATGGTCAAGCACAATAGGAGGAAGTGCAGTGCACAAGAACTATAACTCTGTCTAGAGTAATTATAGAGTTCTTGCCCTTTGTTACTTTTCCATTGCTTTTTTCTTGTCCAGAGCATAACTTGAAAACTGCTAGTTGGAATTCAAAACTATTTCATACAATGGTCCAGTATATTGAGAGGAAGCGCAGTGCACAGAAACCATAACTCTTTCTCAGGGTTTCTACTAGGAATTTTTATTTAAGAGTCCCAGGGACTCATGCTGACATAAAATATGAGGGTCCCAGAGAAAAATATGAGGGTGACCTAATCATTTATTACTTTAAAGTAAGGTATTACTTATATATATTGTCTAGGTTTAATTCTTTACATTTATATACATTGTTCAACTACATATGCTTTTTTAAGGTTGACTAAATCCTAGTGTGCGCCGTTTTATTCCGTATTTAACTGTAATTAATTGAAAGAAAGATATCTCTGCTGTATTCAATATTAGAACCCGTCTACCAAATTACATCATTTCCTTTAAAGAAGCGGCAGGAATTTCCAAATGACATTTACGGAGGAAAATTTAATTTGCGTCCTTAGAGTAATTGAGGGTCCTAGGTAACTATTTTTGCGTCAAGGATGCAGGAAATGTGCGTCGATAGAAACCCTGCTTTCTTGACTCATTTAAAAGTTTTTGCCCTTTGTTACTTTTTATTGTCCAGTGCATAACTTGAAAATTAATGGTTGGAATTCAATGAAACTTTATACATTGGTCAAGGGCAGTGAGATGAAGTGCAGTGCACAAGAACCATAACTCTATTTGGACTAATTACAGTTATTGCCCTTTGTTGCTTTTTTGTCCAATGCATAACTTGAAAATTAGTAGTTGGAATTCAGTACAACTTCATACAATGGTCAAGCACAATAAGAGGAAGTGCAGTGTACAATAACCATAACTCCATCTTCAGTATTTATAGAGTAATTGCCCTTTGTTTCTTTTCCTTGTCTTTCTGGACTAAATATAACAGAGTAATTCAATAAAACTTCACCAATGGCCAACAACATGGAAAGGAAATGCAACATACAAGAGCCACAAATATCTTTAATTGCCCACAACCATAACTGTATTTCAATTCTTTAACAAGGTATTCTGCTACTAGTAACATCCTCATGTCTGAAGCAGTCTTGCGGGGGTATTAATCACGTTTAGTGATAGTTCTAGTTTAATATGTTGGCTCAAAAAAGGTTGTTTTTTTTCTTTTTTAAATGAAATATTTTTACAAATTTAAAAATCAAATTAAACTCAGAATGGATTGAAAGGTGGTCTTTAAGATTTTATGAGAAGAAAATCAACATGGAGATTTATAAAAATGCAAAACTGTTTTATAACTTCACTTGCAATTGATGTAGTTGTTGTCAATGACTAGGGTCACCATTAACATGGTATGATGGAAGAAAAGAAAGCATTCATGCTTAGTATATGTTTATAGTTTAAAACCAAACTTTCAAAATTTTGATTTGCAAAAACATGAAACAGATGTTATTATCATTGGCTGACTGCTTCTTTGATTTTTGTGGTTGTTAACTTAGTTAGCGGGAACAGAAAAGCAAATAAAATATTTTAGGCCTCATAGGGTCTTTCATACTCTAATCTATGTTGATTTTCTTCTACAATATGCAGAATCTGTTTCTTTAGATGGTTTGAAATTCTCGACTGTTTATCATTGTTTAAGCAGCATTCCTCCAGATTCATAGTAATTTTTGTGAAATTTAGATGTCAAAAAAAAATTGTTCAAAATGTGTAAAAGTGTTCTCAAATATGTAGCCTAAAGTAATTACTTTCTGCAACTATTATTTTCATGTAAAAATATCTATCTGTTAGAAAATGGTTGCATATATTTCGATAAATAAATAATGAAGTTTATCATATTTTGCCTAAAAAAATCACTTTGAGTATTTTAACTTTTTTTATGCCCCCACAATGTGGGAGCATATAGCGTTGCACTTGTCCGTCCGTCTGTCCGTCCGTCAGTCCGTCCGTCAGTCCGTACGTCCCGAAATCTTGTGAACGCAACTCCTCTTAAACCGGATGGCAGATTTTGCTTAAACTTACAGGGATGAACAACCTTAATGTGTAGATGGTAGTAAAGGAAGGAATTTTTGCTGCGACCAAATTTAACAGAATTATGGCCCTTTGTTGATTTTTTCACTATATACTATGTAGAAATTTTGTGAACGCAACTCCTCTTAAACCGGATGGCAGATTTTGCTTAAACTTACAGAGATGAACAACCTTAATGTGTAGATGGTAGTAAAGGAAGGAATTTTTGCTGCGACCAAATTTAACAGAATTATGGCCCTTTGTTGATTTTTTCACTATATACTATGTAGAAATTTTGTAAACGCAACTCCTCTTAAACCTGATGGCAGATTTTGCTTAAACTTACAGGGATGAACAACCTTAATGTGTAGATGGTAGTAAAGGAAGGAATTTTTGCTGCGACCAAATTTAACAGAATTATGGCCCTTTGTTGATTTTTTCACTATATACTATGTAGAAATTTTGTGAACGCAACTCCTCTTAAACCGGATGGCAGATTTTGCTTAAACTTACAGGGATGAACAACCTTAATGTGTAGATGGTAGTAAAGGAAGGAATTTTTGCTGCGACCAAATTTAACAGAATTATGGCCCTTTGTTGATTTTTTCACTATATACTATGTAAATTTTGTGAACGCAACTCCTCTTAAACCTGATGGCAGATTTTGCTTAAACTTACAGGGATGAACAACCTTAATGTGTAGATGGTTGTAAAGGAAGGTATTTTTGCTGCGACCAAATTTAACAGAATTATGGCCATTTGTTGATTTTTTCACTATATACTATGTAGAAATTTTGTGAACGCAAACTCCTCTTAAAACCGGATGGCAGATTTTGCTTAAACTTCCAGGGATGAACAACCTTAATGTGTAGATGGCAGTAAAGGAAGGAATTTTTGCAGCAACCAAATTTAACAGAATTATGGCCCTTTGTTGATTTTTCATTATATACTCTGTAGAAATTTTTGTGAACGCAACTCCCTCTTAACCTGATGGCAGATTTTACTTAAACTTCCAGGGATTAACATCCTTAATGTGTAGATGGTAGTAAAGGAAGGAATTTTTGCTGCGACCAAATTTAACAGAATTATGGCCCTTTGTTGATTTTTAGTTTTCAACTTGTGGCACATGTAGTCCAAAAAATATTTGACCTAGAGTCATAAGATTGACAGAACAGTGGCGTGTGGGGGCATCCGTGTCCTATGGACACATTTCTAGTTTTTTTTACTGTTAATATATTTTTCTTAAAATCATTGTTTTAGAGAATATTTGTTTGGACCTCTGGAGGCATGCTACTTGAAATATGTTTTATTTTTTATAATGAAAATAATGTTGTTGCATGTTTTAAGATGACTGCTATTTCACTCTTATGTAAGGTTATACCCAAATAAAGAAACTAAGAGGCATTTAACCCATAGCCTGCTAGTGGCGACCAACTTTACCCCATGCTGACCTAGATCAATCAAAAGCTATACTTACATGTAGCGTATGATAAAATATGACAGATATATTAATTTACAGCCATATAACCTGTCAAGAATCTTTATAATATTAGTTTATAATACTGCAAACTTGCTATATAAGAGAAAAAATGAAATTACTTCATAAATTGACCGCAGTGGTGTATATAGGATATATAAACACCTTGATTATCCAATGAAAAACAACGATACAAATGAGAGTATTATAAAAAATTCAACTGGAAATGAATATTGCCTTAAAATCGTCTGGTTAGCTCAATAGGTAGAGCATTAAAATTTTGATTGTGATTCGAAGGCCCAGGTTCGATTCCCTGACGGTGCTGTTCATTTTCAAGTTTTAGTTGTGATTGATCTTAAATCCTTTCTACAGTCATTCGCACTATACCCTCTGCTCTGGTATGTACAGAAATTTCAATTCTATGCCAAAGTGAAGGCAACTTGTACTGGTAACGTAGCTTGACAGCCTACCAGAGCTAACTGTGCTCTGGTAAATTCAATGTGGCTTACTGCCCGTGATCCGCAGAGAAACTACACCACCATGAACCTAATCAGTGGTACATTTGAACTAAACTAATCTAATTTTGTCTACACTGTTTTACAATTCACTTCCGTACATTATGCTTAAATTGATTGAGATCTTGTCTTTTCCCCGATTTTTAAAGCGAGGACAAGTCCTAGTATAAAGATATTTAGTTGGTTAAAGGGTTTATTTTGCAATAACACTGAGCTATTTTTTTCTATATTTGTCCCTCAGATAAAATGTCCTGTCAAATAACTTTAGCATAATACTTTAGGGCCAGGTATTGAAATATATTGTTGCTTAATATAGATTATTATGTGTTGTGTGTAGAATTGTAGTTTGAAAATTCAAATTTGTTTTCACATTATAATGATGATTGTTAAATTTTATGAAGAGAAAATAAATAAATATGAGAGACATAGAAACCTGTACATTTTGTTAAGTAAAAAATAAAAACAGACAATTTTTGCCATGGCTGTGACTCATATAGAAAGATGTGTGAAATAAATCAGCCAGATCTATTTTGAGACGGCTGCTGCCGAAATTTCCACTTGAAAAAATACATCAGAATTATAGTCATGCTTATTATCCCCCGCCGAAAAATTTCGGCGGAGGATATAGAAATAGTCTCCGTCCGTCCGACCTTCCGTCCGTCCGACCTTCTGTCCGTCCGCACTCACAGGAGAGTAATTATGTGGCTAGAGGGACAATAGGTTCTCTTTGATGTCATTCATTCCGTAATGCTTTTATGTGGCTATTTTTCTTTTGCGTGGCTAAAAGAACAATAGAGAGAACAATAGAGTAGCCACATAATTACTGTCCTGTGAGAATGTCCGTCTGTCCGTCCCTTCCGTCCGACATTTTTGTCCGGAGCATATCTCTAAAAGTATTTGAGTTATCAACTTGAAACTTCATAGGTGGATAGACCTCATTGAGGAGGAGTGCAGTGCAGGAAGAATGATAACTCTACCTTGCATGATTTTTGAGTTATTGCCTTTTTTATTTTTCAAAATTGATTTTTGTCCAGAGCATAACTCCAAAAGCCTATGAGATATTAACATGAAACTTCATAGGTGCATAGATCTCACTCAGGAGGTGTAAGTGCACAAGAATGATAACTCTACCTTTCATAATTTTTGAGTTATTGCCACCTTTGTTATTTTTCATACCTAATTTTTCACCTGAGTGGAGCATAACTCAAAAAGTGTTTGAGATATCAACATGAAATGTCATAGGTGGATAGATCTTATTGAGGAGGAATGTTGTGTGCAAGAATGATAACTCTTCCCTATACAATTTTTGAGTTATTGCCCTTTGTTTTTTTCATGCTATTTTGTCCAGAGCTTATCTGAAAAAGTATTTGAGGTATCAACTTGAAACTTCAAAGGTGGATGGATCTCATTGAGGAGGAGTGCAGTGCTTAAGAATGATAACTCTACCCTGCATTATTTTTGAGTTATTGCTTTTTGTTATTTTTCAAAATTAATATTTGTCCAGAGCATAACTCAAAAAAGCCTTTGAGATATCAAAATGAAACTTCATAGGTGCATAGATCTCACTCAGGAGGTGTGCACTGCAGGAAGAATGATAACTCTACCTTTTATAAATTTGATTATTGCCCTTTGTTCTTTTTCATACTTAATTTTTCAATTCAATTTTTTTTCTCAAAAGTATTTGAGGTATCAACTTTAAACTTCATAGGTGGATAGATTTTACTGAGGAGGGATGCAGCACACAAGAATGATAACCTACCCTGCATTATTTTTCAGTAATTGCCCTTTGTTATTTTCAGCCATCAGTATTCACATAGGTTTCAAATCTGTAAATCACTATAGGCCATCAGTTTTCATTACCAAAAGACCTCTTAAAATGGAATTATTCCGCTCTACAACACATACTTTCTTCCAATGAGCAAACACATTTTCGGCGGGGGGATGGCATGTTGACATGGCTCTTGTTTGTCTTTTTCAATTTTTTACAGAATTTTGTAACATATTTTTAGAGCGATTCTGTGATGAAATTCATTTCCGTGAGTAGTAATTCCCTTCTTTACTGTATAAGCAAACTCATTTTTCAGAAAAATTTCCAGAAATTTTATAAATTTATTTTGTCTCAGTAGTAAGTTTTGCTGTTTAAATGAACTATTTTCGCTCTCACCTAATTTCACCACACCAATGTTCCGGTTGGATAGACTGAAGACCTGTTTCCCCTGAAGGCCCTGACAGTGTCAATGAAATACTAGGCTTCTAGATTGGTATATGTATTAAGAAGTGTGTATTTATTAATTTAATTACGGTATATGAATTGCCAAGCATAGAAATGAATATATTGTGATATGTTTATGTGGAAAAAATTTTAAATACCTTTCACTATTAGGTAAGTCCTACAACCAGTAAATGATCCTGTAAAAAATGCATGAAAAAGTACAGGGTAAATAAACTGTTTAAACATGTGTGAATGCTGGAAAAGTTAATAATAACTGCCCCATGATAATGTTTCAGCTTCTGTGAGCAACAGTTTTTTACTGTTACATGTTTAACATTTCATGTTTTCTCTTCGTCACAAGTTGAAAAAAAATCCCATGATTTTTTTATGCCTGACTTAGCGGGTGGGGGTATTTAGATTTGAGCTTGTCTCTTGTCCTGCTGTCATATGCTGTTACACTGTGCTTAACAAACAAACAAAACAAGTGAAAAATTGTGCAGGCATGTGTATCTTATGTTTGAGCTACTTTAAGAGGGGGTTGGGCTTAACCTGCTATGTTTGTTGTTTTGTAGATTTTGCATTTTCGCTAACATTACATGTATAATAATGTATGTATTATAAAGCTTATTATGTCTAGGACATGTTTGATGTAATTTTGAATGAATTTTTCAAATACCGTCAGTAAGTAAATATTAACACACATAGCATAAATTTTATGTTAATTCTTTGAATAACATAAGAATGGCGTATCAGCCACAATTTTAAGTTGTTTTGGAATTTAAACTACGGAGAAAAAACTGATAATTTTTAAGACAGTTGAGACAGTTGAGTGGTTCTGAATTCTTAGAGTTACTTAGAAGATTTAGAAGATGTCAAAGCCTGAGACTACTTAATTGGACAGAAAAAAAAGGTAATTAAATAGGCTTTATGATGTTTTAAACATTGGATTTGATAATGATCTTATATTTGTCTAACCAAATGTCAGTTATGCAGTAGGTACTGCTTTGAATGAATTATATAAATGAAAGAAAAAGATCATAATTTGTCTTATCACTTATGTTTAGAGTCAGTTTTCAACTGAAACTTCTGCTGTGGAAATTATCTTGCAAAAATGCACATATATCAATATTCTTGCATTGTTGTTTTTTGACTGGCCCAATTGAACTAAAAGTAGACCATTATGAGCTAAAAATAGATCCTTATTGAGCTTGAAATAGAAAATAATAACAACTTAAAAGCTTATTATTGTTAATGGATATTCTTCAAATTAAGGAAAGATAACTTTTTTGAAATACCAAAAAGTGATATTTTATTCTTAATTAAGTGTCCTGTCAGACCAAAAATTGAGCCAAGAAGCAGCCCCAAACGAAAATCCAGCCACTCTAGACCAAATATTATAAAGCAATTATTCTTTTCGTGATTAAAAATTCAGTTGTCCAAAACAAAAGCACAACTCTTTATGTCTTGGCTGGACATGACCAACAATAATAGAAATGTTACACATTTAATAATGATACCTACAGTACACTTCTGTTACAGGCTATAGGAATTCATACACCTGACCACAACTCTGCAAAATTAATGTGGATTGGTAACTTTTACACTTACAAAGTTAAAATATATCAGTAATAAAATTTAGTGCATGGCATTGACAGCTTTATTGAGAACAATAAATTATTATAACCTTCAATATTGGCAAAGATTATTTGTACCCTTGGATTAGATAATGGAAAAACCCACAGTTGCTAAGATCCAGATTAAGTCTATTATCCATAGTGAGAGATCTGAGAATTACTCACCTGTACTTGTGTAAGGCCCATCTTCTGCATTGTTTTTGGATCAGTTTTGACAGTAGTTACAGGATCTTTAGTATTTAGTTAAGTACAGTAGAACTTTGGTAAGTAGTCTCAAGTTGAAAGGATTTTTGTTAAAAATCGACACATCGGGACTTTGACTAATGGACTGGTCTCAGTTTAAGCCTTTGATGTTTACAAGCGAGTTACAAAACGTGTGACAAAAGGAAAGGGTGATAACTTTACCAGCTTATATTAAATACTCATATATCACGCGTAATTATCACATGACATCTGGTCATGGAAGTTAGCAAACAAAACTTTTTTTTACAGTTTATTTTTATAATTATACAAGTACGGCAATTTACATGATGACAATTAGAGAATTTTATCATTTTATCACTCGTGAAGGCACAACGTAAGTTTGTCAAGAACTTCTCTTGTTGGTGTAACATTCGGAACTGCCTCGGCTATTATCTATAATAACCTCGGAAACAATACGGAGTGAAAGTAGATCTACCATGTGGTTTCAGATGTAAACTAAAGAGAGAGATGTAAAACGAATGTTCATATAATTAACATTCAAAAGAAAATTAAGTCTGTTTCGGTACAATTATGATTGAAAATATATATGACAACCAATTTTAATTTAAATATGCCCACTGATGTACAATTTTAAACAAATGTGACTGCATGTCAACAGGTTGGCATTTTGCTCTTTCGGTTTCTACAACCATAATAATAAATATATAAATAATGTATTGTTTGCATTTGTATCTATGAATTCACTTATTTTAGGTGGGCATTTACTTGATATATATTGGAAATAAACTTGTCATCAACTCCCAGCATTAAATTACCATTGGTTTACATGTTTAGTTTCTTAGCGTAGGTTAGACCGAAATACCGTATCCGTTCTGTGTTAATTCATACTATTGTGTCCTAGGTCCTTATCCGAATACTGACAGAAAGGACGGAGTAGTTGCGATTGGTTGATGTGACTCATTAATACTATGCCATTATATATATGTTACAATTGTGTTGAGGACCATGAGGGAACCATGCATGAAGATCATTTTTCTAATTTTTAATGTTTATTTGATACAACTGCAGAAATCTAAAATAAAAACGTGGATATATATGGCAAAGCATATTTTGATATCGCTGCACTTTATTCCTTATTTTAGCAAGAAAACCTGTTTTAATATCAAAATGATAAAAATGAACCTTGCAGCTCATTTGAAGTTTTTACTGTTAAACACTCAGTTTCATTTTATGAAGAAAACATTCTGATTTAAACATTTTTAGCCCCAAGAAAAAGTCTTTGTGTGGGTGACTGTGAGACATTTAAATGAGCAGGCTCTATACTTTATCCCATGAAAAATAAGAAAATATCAAAAGATTATTATAGAAAAACTACCTGAACTTGTTGGTTTGTTTTCATTTACCATAGATGTCAAAAAAGTCACTTGGCTCTCTGTGTGTGTGTATCTATCTGTCCTTTGTTTATATAACTTGATAAATCCCTTCTGAAAAATAATCTTAAAATTTACTTCCAAGTTTGATTTGTGCATGAACTCTGTTATATCAATAAAAAGGTCAAGTTCATTTTTACATATACATTAGCCAAAGAATTGTGTCTCCGTTACAGACATAGATATCTTTTGTGCCAAGAGTTTCAGTCCTTCTTTCTTCAAACTTTTATTTTTGTCTGATATATTGAAAAGATGGAGTGGGATTGGAATAGCTGGTGTAGACAATTTGTATCTTAATGTTTGAGCCTTGATTTCTGACTGAACACATAAAAATTAGCTGTTATCTTTTTCAGATATGTGCTTTGATGGTGATTTAAATACAATGCAATCTATAATCCACGAGGAAACGTTAGACCATGCAAAGTCTGGTAAACTGACAAATGCGCAGATTCTTCAACAAAACTTTTCTAATTATTATACTATTTCAAAGATTGATGGATTGTCGGTGTACATATGTAGCGTGATTGGCTGTAGAAAAGTGTTCCGGTGCGGCCGGGCCATGCTCAGACATGTCCGGACACATACTAAAGAAAAACCATTTGCGTGCCGCTTCTGTAATTACAAATCATCTAGAAAAGATAATCTGAAAGTGCATGAATATAAACATATTTCACAAATAGGAAACAGTGACAATTCCACAGCAACAGACCAGAGTAGTTTTACAGAAATATGATGTCAGGAAGTGAAACTTACAGATTTGTTAGACCTGAAAAATTCTGATTTTTATACCCAAGAAAAAGTCTTTGTGTGACTGACTGTGAGACATTTAAATGAGCAGGCTCTATACTTTATCCCATGAAAAATAAGAAAATATCAAAAGATTATTATAGAAAAACTACCTGAACTTGTTGGTTTGTTTTCATTTACCATAGATGTCAAAAAAGTCACTTGGCTCTGTGTGTGTGTATCTATCTGTCCTTTGCTGATGTAACTTGTGAATAATCACTTTAGAAAATCTAGCTTGAAATTTACTTTGATTTGTGCAACAGTACTTTAGAAAATGTTATATCAACAAAAAGGTTGACTACAGTGTTACATAAAAATTATATGTTAGCCAAAGAATTGTTATGTGTTCATATTATGACAGACGTAACAACCTTTTGTGCCAAGAGTGACATGTTGTTTCGTTGCACTCTTATTGGTTTATACAGAATTTATTTTAGTTTGATTGTGCAGGAAGCTATAAGCTTATAAACACACTTTCGTATCTTTTCCTGGAACTAACTCAGGTACTCAGCAATGAGTGTAAAGTTTCTTGCGCAAGAAAACAACAACTTGCCCCTGTCAGGGTTTGAACCCTTGCAGCTAGCGATCATTAGATTACTAGTCTGAAGCGTTTAAACCACTCGGCCATGTCGCCACTTGCACCCTTATTATTGTATGATATGATATACTGAAAAGATGGAGTGGGATTGGAATAGTTGATGTAGACAATTTGTATCTTAATGTTTGAGCCTTGATTCTTTATGGAACATATAGAAATAAGCTGTTTTTTTTTTCCAGATATGTACTTTGATGGTGATTTAAATACAACACAGTCCATTATCCATGAGGAAACGTTAGACCATGCAAAGTCTGCAGGTAAACTGACAAATGCGCAGATTCTTCAACAAAACTTTTCTAATTATTATACTCTTTCAAAGATAGACGGATTGTCGGTGTACATATGTAGCGTGATTGGCTGTAGAAAAAAGTTCCAGTGTGGCCGGGCCATGCTCAGACATGTTCGGACACATACTAAAGAAAAACCGTTTGCTTGCAGCTTCTGTAATTACAAATCATCTAGAAAAGATCATCTGAAAGTGCATGAATATAAACATATTTCACAAATAGGAAACAGTGACAATTGAAGAGCAACAGACCAGAGTAGTTTTACAGAAATATGATGTCAGGAAGTGAAACTTACAGATTTGTTAGACCTGAAAAATTCTGATTTTTACCCCCAAGAGAAAGTCTTTGTGTGGCTGACTGTGAGACATTTGAATGAGCAGGCTCTAGACTTTATTCCATGAAAAATAAGGAATTATCAAAAAATTATTAAAGAAAAACTACCTAAACTTGTTGGTTTGTTTTCATTTACCATAGGGTTTGTTTTCATTTACCATAGATTTCAAAAAGTCACTTGGCTCTGTGTGTGTGTATCTGTCCTTTGCTGATGTAACTTGTGAATAATCACTTTAGAAAATCTAGCTTGAAGTTTACTTGGATTTGTGCAAGTACTTTAGAAAATGTTATATCAATTAAATAGAGGATATTTGTTTAGTTCAGTGTAAGATCGAAATATATTTCACTGAGTGAGCAGCAAAAGGTATATTTCACGAGTGGCGCAGCCACGAGTGAAATATGAACTTTTGGTGTTCACAAGGTGAAATATATTTCGATCTTACATTAAACTAAACAAATTTTCTTTTTATTATATGCATTGAAACGTTTTAAAAAGACATTATACCTAATACTGAATGAAAAGCGCGCCAAATAATAATAGGACGTGACGTCATTTACAACGTCACGTCATTAAGTTGGTACCCAGTACTGTGCACGCTGGTATTTCACCGAAACAACGTAAGGGGCTTAAATTCAAAACAGTGAAATTATCAAAGTGGTAATTTCACTGTTTCAAACAGTGAAATTACCAGTTTTATATCACTGATATATTTCTATAAACCACCGAAAAGCATGTAATAAAAGGTCAGGTTCAATGTTACATAAAAATTATATGTTAGCCAAAGAATTGTTATGTGTTCTTATGACAGATGTAAAAACTTTTTGTGCCAAGAGTGACACGTTGTTTCGTTGCACTCTTATTGGTTTATACAGAATTTATTTTAGTTTGATTGTGCTGGAAACTATAAGCTTATAAACGCACTTTAGAATCTTTTCCTGTAACCAACCAGTACTGAACAATGAGTGTAAAGTTTCTTGCTCAAGGAAACAATGACTTTACCCTTGTCAGGGTTTGAACCCTTGCGGCTAGGGATCATTAGATTACTAGTCTGAAGCGTTAACTGATTGGCCATACCGCTTCTTGCACTTTTATTTTTGTCTGATATATTGAAAAGATGAAGTGAGATTGATATAGTTGGTGCAGACAATTTGTATCTTAATGTTTGAGCCTTGATTCTTTACTGAACATATACTCTGAGTAGCTGTTTTCTTTTTCAGATATGTGTTTTGATGCTGATTTAAATACAACACAGTCCATTATCCACAAGGAAATGGTAGACCATGCAAAGTCTGGTAAACTGACAAATACACAGATTCTTCAACAAAAACTTTTTTTAATTATTATACCCATATCAAAGATAGATGGATTGTCGGTGTACATATGTAGCGTGATTGGCTGTAAAAAAAAAGTTCCGTTGCAGCTGGGCCATGCTCAGACATGTTCGGACACATACCAAAGAAAAACTGTTTACGTGCCGCTTCTGTAATTACAAATCGTCTAGAAAAGATAATCTGAAAGTGCATGAATATAAACATATTCACAAATAGGAAACAGTGACAATTGAACAGCAACAGACCAGAGTAGTTTCACAGAAAATATGATGTCAGGAAGTGAAACTTACAGATTTGTTAGGCCTGAAAAATTCTGATTTTTTACCCCCAAGAGAAAGTCTTTGTATGTCTGACTGTGAGACATTTTAAATGAGCAGGCTCTATCTAGACTTTATTCCATGAAAAATAAAGAAAATATCAAAAAGATTATTAAGAGAAAAACTACTTGAACTTGCTGGTTTGTTTTCATTTTACCATAGATTTCAAAAAGTCATTTGTCGCTATGTGTTTGTATCTATCTGTCCTTTGCTGATGTAACTTGTGAATGAATCACTTTAAAAAATCTAGCTTGAAAATTTACTTTGATTTGTGCAAGTACTATCAATTAAAAGGTCGGGTTTTCAATGTTTACATAAAAATTATATGTTAGCCCAAGAATTGTTTTTGTGTTTATGCTATGACAGACGTTACAACCTTTTGTGCCAAGAGTGACAACTTTTCGTTGCACTCTTTTATTGGTTTATTACAGAATTTTATTTTAGGAAACAAGCCACTTTGCCCCTGTCAGGGTTTGAACCCTTGCGGCTAGTGATCATTATTAGATTACTTAGTATTTGAAGCTTAAACCACTTGGCCATACACCACTTCTTGCACTTTTATTGTTGGCATGATATATTGAAAAGATGGAGTGGGATTGGAATACAATGTAGGTTTTGATGTAGACAATTTGTTATCTTAAATGTTTGAGCCTTGGATTCCTTACTGAACATATAGAAATTAGCTGTTTTTTTTTTTTTCAGAATATGTGCTTTGATGGTGATTTAAAAATACAACACAGTCCATTATGCATGAGGAAACATTTAGACCATGCAAAGTCTGGTAAACTGACAAAAAATGCGCAAGATTCTTCAACAAAACTTTTCCAATCATTATAATAATTCAAAGATAGATGGATTTGGTCGGTGTGACGACATCAGACATATGTAGCGTGATTGGCTCCTGTAGAAAAAAGTTCCGGTACAGCCGGGCCATGCTCAGAAACATGTCCGGACACATACTAAAAGAAAAAACCGTTTGCTTGCAGCTTTTGTAATTACCAAATCATTCTAGAAAAGATCATTGAAAGTGCATGAATATAACATATTTCACAAATAGGAAACAGTGACAATTGAAGAGCAACAGACCAGAGTAGTTTTACCAGAAATATGATGTAAGGAACTTACAGATTTGTTAAAGACCTGAAAAATTCTGATTTTTACCCCCAAGAGAAAGTCTTTGTGTGGGGCTGACTGTGAGACATTTCAAATGAGCAGGCATGAAAAATAAGAAAATATCAAAAGGTTTTATTAAAGAAAAACTTAACCTGAACTTGTTAGTTTTTTTTTCATTTAGCGCCCAATGCAGATTTCGTTGCACTCTTAATGTTTGTTAACTATGTCGGTTATAATTGAAAAGATGGAGTAAGATTGGACTAGTTTGGTGTAGAACAATTTATATCTTAATGTTTGAGCCTTGATTCCTTACTGAACATTAATTAAGAAATTTTAGCTGTTTCTTTTTCAGATTATGTGCTTTGAATTGGTGATTTAAATACAACACAGTCCATTATGCATGAGGGGAAACATTAGACCAATGCAAAAGTCGGTAAACTGACAAATGCGCAGATTCTTGAAACAAAACTTTTCTAATTATTATAACTATATCAAAGATAGATGGATTGTCGGTGTAACCATATGTAGCGTTGATTGGCTGTTAGAAAAGTTTGTTCCGGTTTGCGGCCCCCGGGAAAAATGCTCAGACAATGTCCGGACACATACTAAAAGAAAAAACCGTTTTGCAATGCCGCTTCTGTAATTACAAAATTCGTCTAGAAAAGATTCTGAAAGTGCATGAATATAAACATATTTCACAAATAGGGAAACAAGTGACAATTTTGAACAGCAACAGACCAGAGTAGTTTTTACAGAAATTATGAATGTCCAGGGAAGTGAAACTTACAGATTTGTTAGGTGTGTTTTTAAATTTACTAAGTTAACATTTATGTGACTTCAGTCATGTGTATAATCGTGAACATTTTGTGAGTTTCTTGTAAGAGACCGTTTTTTACATATCACTCTTTTACAAAGTTAAGCTTAGGATAAAGGGAAAAACATACGATTTCTTTTTGTACGTCTGAATCAGGACTTTAGATTTTATGTTTGCATTAAAACATAAAGTTATATAGGAGCTTTAGATCTTAATCAGGTTAGTTTTTTGTTAATTAGTCTGAAAAATTAATTTTGCATAAATGGTGAAAATAAAACTCTCCAAAAAAGAGATATGGTACTCATCACTTTAGATTTACATCCATGTCATTTGACAAATCTGTTTCAATATTCCTTATGATAGTTGTATTTATGATTAACATGCCATTATATATTATTGTTATTTGATATTGAGCTTTACAGAGTGGAACCATTTCTAAAGAACTTTTCCTTTAGTTTTGGCTTAGGATCAAATCAAAATCAAAATTTATATATTGTCGGTATATATATATAACATTTTACAAAACATTAGCTGTGTATAGGCTTTTGACTGACAAAAGTTGTTTTGTTAATCTTTTATCCTTTAGAAAGGCCTGCAAAATATTTCTTTTCAGACTTGAAATATTTGGTAACTGTAGTCTATGTGATATTCACAATTTCAAAAGGGGATGTAACCCTGTGATATGTATTTTGAAACAATTTACTCCACTCAATACTACTTCTGTTTTGTTTTATGTTTAAGTCCTTGCACTTCCCTAAACAGTTAAAGGGTCTTTTTTCTATAAACTTATAAAGTTAAAAAAATACTTGAAATATTATTAAATCAAAATGTGAAACAATTTAAAAAGGGGAGCAAACCCAAAAAAACGTTTTTTTTGAACAGTTGAAGTCCTCTATTTTTCAGCTTAAATGTTTTTTTTATTGTCCTAAAGTTTCATTTGAGGTCAGTTCTAATGTACCATATACAGTATTTCTTCAAATTTAGAAAAAACTTTTACTTTCAAGGATGGTCAGACAACAAATTGAAATATGTTTTATTATTGCACTTGGCCCAAACTTAAAAACAAGGCACTTGTTCCCAATTTTGTTTTTCTGGTATAGTGTTGTTGGTATATAGTTATTTCCATTCCAATAACTGTGAATTATGTCATTTTCTAGTAATGTTTTTCAGGCACGAACTGAGATTACAAAGTCAGATGTTGTTAGCTCAGATGTTGCTGGTAAGATGTCACTAGCTTATTTTCAAAAGTAGAGATGTAGCAGTGATAAATATAAATTGATTCTTTTCAGAATTTTTTTGGTGAACAAGCTTCAGAAGCGCTGCCATTTCTGTCAGACATTCCTGGCAAATTTTCAAACAGATCCCAGTTAAACTTTCATGACTAGCTTAAAAATAGTTGAATCTTACAAAATGATTGATTAGGAGAACTTTTCTAGGCTTTACTGAGAGGTTTTGCTCCTGCCTACAAGGCTCAGTGTTTAAGGTTGCTGACTGAACTACTTGCCTCTCTGTCAAAGGTATGGTACTCACCCAGGTACTGGATTCCTTTGTGTGAGGAAAGCTTAGACTTGCCCTAGCTTGCTTCCGAAAAAGCTGGTTTGTTCCACTTATTTGCTTCACTGTGAGATTGTTGCCTAAATAATGCACTGAGGGGCACATATGTCTTTCTCCACCAATAAAACTTTAAAGTCACCTTATCACTTCAACAGTGACTGTAACACTGAATTAAAACAATTTTCAGATATTGATGAATAAATTAATTTGAGCTGAAAGCAGCAATGTCTCCAAATTCAAGTCTAATTTTCATGAAAAAATTTTTAAATTGTATTTAAAATAAAAATTTTTGAAGTGAACAAAGAATATACTTTGCATATTGCAATATTCACTTTATATATTTTCAAAAAAGAGCTCAAAATAAAGTAAAGTCAGCTCTTACTGCGTTAAAAATACCAGTAAATATATGGTGATAAATACTGCAAATTTTCTTTAAAAAGAATGACTGCATGAATTTCAAATGGAACTACTTACTTGTTCTCGAATCCAGAGAATGAAATTTCTTGAAAACAACTCGATAATAATTATTCTTGAATTTACTTTCAACTGTTTACAAGTTAACATTTTTGGGGCTGAGAAAAAAAACTGTTCTCTTTTCTTTTAAATAGATAAATCTATTTTATAACCATGCAACTGGATATACTGTCTGGATTTTCTTTTTTTTAACAATTTGACAACAAGGTCAGAGTCTGCTATCACACAAATATAAAAACTAACTTTATTTTTTTTGAAATATCTGAATTAAAAAGATACAATTAAAGTTGAACCAACATGAGAAGTTCTTCATACAACATTTCTCCATCAACTTAATTTTCTGATACACCATTGTCTATATTGTATTAATATAAGATGATGACTTTGAAAAAATACTGTTTTATAGGTAGTCTTTTACTGTGATGTTTTCCCCGCAAAAAATTCTAACATCCCCGGCCAAAAATATCATTGATAAATAAGTTTTTTCCTGGAAGTTTATTTTTTCAAAAAATCTTTGGGCATTAGATTATTTTACCATCACTATTCCCTTTATCCTACTTGTGTACTAAATTTAGGGCTTAAAAATGGGTTAATAAATATTGAATACCGAAAAATCATGAAAAAATAATTTGTCCCGTAAATGAAACCTTTAATTATTATGATTATTGGGCAAGATATTAGATTTTTTTTTGGCCGGGAAAACCCATAACAAGAAAAAGACAAACTTAATTGAAAGAGTCAAGATAATTTATCTTGCTCAATGACCGTTGTAAGGCTAGAAGCCATTCCCATTTTTTTAAAATACCCCCCGGTATTAAGGGTTTACTTGGGCTGACCTAAAAACTACCTCTTTGAAATTTTATCTCCAGACTGGATAAGTTATTTTCCCATATTCCAGGTTTATTGTGAACAGATATTTGACAAACATACAATAATTTTAAACTGATTAATGGAATATTATTTCACAACAGTGCCTTTTGTCAATGTGTTGTCCACATGTTTCCCAAGAAGTTGAAAGGCAGTCTAGAAAAATTGTACAATTGTTACCAAATCAGGGATTATTTTTTCTTGGGAAGTCAATATCCCTATTATAGTCCTCAGTGTATTTTAATATTGTCCAAATGTTTTTCAGCTTTGTTGACAGCTAGCTTTACAGTGTTTTTGTTAATTCTTGCCAGAACTAAAGTTTTTGTAAGGGTGTGGGACAATTAATATATGGTGTTAAAAAATTGGCATTGAAAGCCAAAGAAATTAACTTTAACATTAATTTTACTAGAATGGATGACTCATCTATTTCTTTAATATTTTCAGATTCCATGAAAGACATGCCGTATTTAGAAGCAAACCATGTATGTTTGTAAACGTTGCCAGAAAAGTGTTCCCTTTAGCCTCCTGTCTTCAGAGAACATCATGACCCAAAACATTTACAGGAGAAAAACCGTTTTCAAGTGTGACATCTGTAATGCCCTTGGTTCTCTAAGAAAAGATTCTATGATAGAGGCACCAAAATAATAAAAACATTTTAAAATTGTTTTGGAAAAAAATGATATCTAAAATAGATCAGGAAAGGAAAAGGATTAACTTTATTGGGAGTAATGATATAAATTGTTTGTTAACTGGACAGGATTTACTTTTCACTTAAAAGCATTAAGCTAAGAATAGTTTTCTTTTTTCCTTTACCACATTTTTATGTGATTATTAAAAGCTACAGGGTTTGGAAAGCTGACCAGAACCTTCTTAAAGAGACATCATACAATGTATTTGTGTGCAAATTATTTGCAATAGAACTTTCCATGTACCGTATAAGTGGTTTTTTCTGCGGTGACTTTATTTCTGCGTTTTCTGCGGGTCAGTTTCAGCACGGCAGAAAAAAAAACCGCAGAATATTTCCTCCCAATGTTTTTTTTTTTCACCCTGGTACTATATTTTTACTGCATTATTGAACCTTTTCATCTAAAAAGTTAATAACGGCTAAAGGAAATTAATAAACGGCAAGGCGGTTTTTCAAGTTGAATTAAACTGCTGTCTGCTAAATATGTATTTTGGGTTTGTAAGGATGTACTTTATTGTTAATTATTGCTTTAACTTAAGAAAAATATTTAAACAACATATATAGTGTTTGCCCTAAAGGTTTTTTTACTAAAATCATTCAAAAACCATTTCAACCCTTTTACTGCTAAATAATCGGTGGTATACTTTTATTGTCATCTGAATTTTAACCCGGTATTAAAATTGGGGTTATATTTTTAAA
>NW_026859764.1:0-30868 GCF_026571515.1 Ruditapes philippinarum
TTTTTGATTTTCTCCAGTGTAACCATTGCTAGTATCTTACATTGTGATTTGACCATTTAGTCATCATTTATTAGGGGTTGAAACACAAATGACATTTTCAATGACTTCTAGTGTGAAACATGTAATTTAGGTAAATATATGAAAGTCTAGGCCACTTAAGATTATAGAATATAGAGATTTTGTTCAGAGCATATCTCTTACACATATCAAGAGATTTTAATGAAACTTCATACAAATGTTCACCACTATGGGAAGCATTGTCATGTTTATGTACCAGTTCTTTAGGTCAAAGGACAAGGTCACACTAAGAAGTCATGAAATATTGCTTGTCTGGAGCAACACTTCGACATAAATATAGGGATTCTAATATGCTAGTAACTTGGTACAAATGTTCGCTATTTTGTCGGGGAGTGTCGCGTGCAAATTTAAGGTACATGCAGCCAAGACCAAGTTCAGATAAAATATGAAAATGTGTAGTTATCATTTATTGAGGTATTGAACACAAATGTTCATTATTATAACTCCTGGTGTGAAACATGTAATTTAGGTTAATATTTGCAAGGTCAAAGTCAATAAAGATGATAAAATATAGATATTTTGTCCAGAGCATATTTCCACGCATGGTGGGATTTTGATAAATCTTCATAGCAATGTTCACTACTTTGAGAAGCAGTGTCAAGTGCAAGAACCAGATCTCTATGTTAAAGGCAAATGTAATATTAGGGGTCATTGAAAGGCGCTTGTTCGGAGCCGAACTTCTACATTCACCGGATGATTTGAATGCAACTTGGCACAAATGTTCACCGTTGTAAGGCTTATTGCACACATAATCAATGTCCCTACTACCAAAGTCAATGTCACATACTAGTAGAGAAGTCTAAATTTGTGACCGGGGATCATTAAGTCATCATGTATTGATGGATTGTTACATAACTGATAACTATCATGACTACAAGTGTGACAAATATAATTTATATTGATATTTGCAAGGTCAAGGTTACTATAGATTAAAAAATATTCAGATAATTTCCGGATATTGCCAAGTGCATATATCCTATATGCACATCTCTGTCAAAAGCTTTTGCGACCGGCGTATTTTGCGACCATGTTGCCCTTGTTACGTTCATAAAGTTTAAGAGATCAGGATCAAAATCATTATTTTGAAATTTATGCCGTGATTAGCTAATCTGCAATGTAAACCAAAATCTAGTTGTTTCGTTTCATATCAGCGACATCAGCGAAGTTTTGAACTGTGTACATGAACCGTATCATTTAAGTCTCACGGAAATAGGAAATAAAATTATGTTTCTAAAAATATATAATTATCTTTGTGAAGTAGGCTTATTAAAGTTTGTTACTTTGGTACTCATCAAAGTTCAATCCAGCGATATCTGTTACAGGTTAATGTAAACATTGAAACATATTAAGAGTGTTATTTAGAAAGTTGTTTACAAATACATTAAATTAGCTTTATAAGAGATTTATTTCATTTTGCGTTCTTTAAATAGTCCTGTTTCAAACACTCACACAAAAACACTTATTATGCAAAATAATGCTTTTAAGATGTGTCGTATTATTTTTGCAATCACTTTGTGAGTATATTTCTAAATATGTGTTAAATTTATGTTATGCACTTATCACTATCGTATACAACAATAAGCAATCGTATACTTATGTTAAAAAAGACATATTATCAAATACCTTATCATTTTCATCATTGTGTAACGTTTCCCGTATAGCTGTTGCTAGATTTTTAACATCTGTTGTCAATGATGAAAGAAGCTTATCAAAACGCTCATTCCTAGTTTCCCTAGAATATCGACCGGGAATGAGATTGATCGGGTTTATGATGGGTTGGAGACTTCTTGCTTCTACTGTAAAACAAAATATGCCGCTAATTAACATGATGTTGTAAACGAAAATCACACATTTTCATTTAAAAATTTTATATGGCTATTCAAATTGCCATGCCGATAGGCATTACATTATCTTGATCGATTCTTATCAGATTAAGGACTGAATTATTCACGTTATTCACTTAATATGTATATTGCATTTTTCTAACAAGAAGTTAATACCAAGTTTGATTTTTTAACAATTCAATGAAGACATATTATCACTTTAAAAGTAACATTGTATGATAATGCTGCTACTAAGGTCTTTTTAAGTAAGCAATGCTAGATTAATGAAATCTGACACATAACTATGTAACCATGCAAGTTTAAGATTGATTTTGTCCCCAATATCTTTTAGATGAAATTAGATTATCTTGATTTATGTAAACTGATCGATACTCGCACTATAATTCAATCTTGTATAATAGCTTTCCATTTGATCCGCCGCCAAAAAATTCTTAACCTTAGGTACCGAAAAATGTATGCACTATATTATCATGAATTTGACTTTTTTCTTCACATTTTTCAAACATAGCATGTTATCTCAACCCAAATTTAGTTAAGTTAAAAACAAATAAAATGTTAGGACACATATGTAGACACTCGGCATGAGTTTAGAAAATTCAATATCATGACAGAAAAGGGGATAAACCACAATTTCTTCAAATTATCTTTATTGTACTTTTTGATTTTAATGTATTGATGCTTTTTAAATTTATTTTTTCTTGTTTACTGAAGACTGTGCCATTTTCCTTTTGAAAAGTCTTGATAGAAATTCGTGAAATTTTATGAAGCAGTTAGCATAAGTAATGTTTATTGGGCGTATAAGCAAGTTTTCGATCCTTGAAATTATAAAATGATGAAATTATGAAATTTATAAAGTAATAAAAACAATCAAATTCAAGGGGTGATAACTTGAAGAAATAATTAATTATAATACACCATTTATACATGTAAACTAAATACAAACGTACAATAAAACTGTTTAAAACACTGATATAAAACTAATGTGTGGTATTAAGCGGCTTGAATATCCGAAGCACAAATCAATTTTTTCTCCATGTTCTTAGTATGTGCTCGTTGTTTAATAATGTAGTTGCATATTTTTGTGAAAAAATAGAACCTAATGCATAAATTAACAAAATAATGCCAGGTCTGAAATTCTTAAATGTTTGTCTTGAGCGACAAAGACTGAAACGTCTGGTCGAATCAAAATAAATTGGATAACAAATAAAACTGAAATGATTGGTATACTTAAAATAAATTCAAGATAATTTGTGTAAATATTGGTACGAATTGCATAATTTTCAAATGATTTTGAGGACAATTTTTTAGATTTTGCAGTGATCTCCCCTTAAAGGCCGTACCGAAACCGGTTTGTTGTACTTTCTTAACGGTTGAGTGAGAACCGCCTCTCTGATAGTTGGCGTGGTTTATGCTTTGTAACTAGTAATTTAATGATTCGACAAGTGATATTGGTCAAAGTTTTCCTGGCTCCCTTCTACCCCGTCAACGAAGACTAAATGCTATCATATGGAGCATAATATCAAATTAAATATGACAGTTTAAGGCGGAGTCAAACTTCAACAGAGGCGAAACAAATAAAGTAAGTGACACTGCCTCAGTTGTCACCTCTCTCAACGGATAAGTTTTAGAACGATCGACTATAGACTGGCTCATTGGCACGTTATTTACTATGTAGATAATATTAGATAATGATAAAAGGAATATGATAGTCAAACATGGCACTATCACTTCAGTTAAACGTTTATTCTAATCCCTTAAAGCTCTGTGACATGTTGTACATCATAACAGCTATTTTATTAGAAAATTTAAAAACAGTGTGATTTTGTTAAAACAAAAAAATACACAAAATCAAGTCTAAAATTTTCCCCAATGCTGTATGGACAAATGCATATCTACTAGACGCCGCTTGCAAACGGCGTCTTATTAACATATTAACATGATTTTAAGAGAGTCGTAAACTATTTCGCTAAAGTATTGATTGATACAAGTGCACAAACTGATAGATTATATATTGAAATTGAATCAATATTGTTTAACTTAAATATGTCATAGACATTGAAACTTCAAGTAACTTCCTTGTCAGGTAGAAACATGGATTTGTTATTGAAATGTTTATCACTGCTATCGTTAAATAACGTCTACAATCTCTGTTGAGCGTTGTCTCCGGTATGATAACATTAAAGATAACTATAAAAGAAGAACGTTGATTTTACTTTCGTTTTCGCTGAAATGAAATTAACATTAAATTAACGCAGTTCAAATAGGAATTTAAAGATAAGTGTACATCTTCATAAATATACATTGATTATGTCGATATGAACTGGCTTCATTTTTAATTTTAACATACATTTAAAGAGATAAATGAAATGGGATCGCTTTGTTGTCGTGAGAATAAAGATAATGCAAAACGGCCGACTTCACCGTCACAAGTCACACTGGCTGACAAAACACACGAAAGGTAAAGATAAATCTTGATCACCTTTTGGATTAGCTGATGATCACAGTAGCAAACACGAAATAGATTACAAAATTATGTATCTTAATGGAGACAAATAATACTAAATTATTCGACTCGTTTTGTCTATATATTCAGTATTGAGTGAATAATATAGTATACAATAATTAAGTGATTGATCGCAAAGTTCTTTAAGTACATTTAGGTTTGCCATAGATGCATAACCCCACATCTGTCGGCGGTGTAACATCCTTTTCTATTTTGTAACTTTACTGAAGATACTGCATATATTGACTGAATAGCCATTTGATATTTATTGCGACAAAGTGTATAGAGCATCACCTGTTCAAAGAACAAGGAAATTGATCATGAATCGTCAAGGTGGTAGACTTGGTTGAACTACTATTTATCATTAATGCCTTTCTTTTAACAATTCATTTAATAATAAATTCAAACAATGTTCATTGGTTTTATTCACTATTTCAAATGTGTAAAAGCAAAATTATTTTGTAAATTTCACATTTTGCTGGGCTTAATGTTTGCTGGGCTTATTTAGTTACTTAATAATTTACCAATGCAAACGATCAATACATTTTGGTGTTATACATGTATCTTAAGATATTAATGACCTAACTTTATTGCATATTCGGTTATAGATAAGTCTACCTTTTCAAATGATGAATTATGTTTGTTTTATTCAACTTAAGATGTCTTAACAAAGAACTGATGTACAAAAATGAAGTGGAAAAGCTAGGAAAACAAGTGATGGATCTTGAAAAACTGACTAAAGATAAAGATAAAGAGATTACTACACTAAAAGAAAACCATTACCAACAGATGGAGGAGGAAATTCAAGAGTAATGATAGCTATTTTCATTATTTTATATGTTTAAGAAAATATAATAATTATTGAAAATGTTTGTATTGTACATGTTGTAGTGGAATAATGTTCCGGTAGAGAAGCATTTTATCATCAGGATATATTAGATTAAATCTTGGTAATTATTAATGTTGTAAATACAAACATCATAAGTTTTTCACGCCATTCGAATTAATGATTATTTAGAACTTCCTCATTTCTGAAAAAGTCCTTCTTATAGCAAAGTTAATGTTCAGAAATATATCCATAACTCATAAACCACAGGGTAAATTTTATTGAAATTTTGCATACAGGTGACCTTAAGACATATAACTGTCCAATGTTGTCAAATTTACTGTTCCTTGTAGTGCAAATTACCCATGGTCTACTTTACCTAACTTTTGCCTTTTCAGACATGAATATGAACGCAAGGTACTTGATAAAAATATTTCAAAGCAAAGAGAACAGATTCGAGAACTGAGGGAGGAATATGATACGCACTTGACAAGGTTAAATATTGTCAATGTTGATACACTCATGAAAAAATATAATATTTTAATTATATTAAGTCTTTAAATATGATTTGTGGAAAAACTTGCTTGCTTACTCATACTTGTTAAAAAGTTACGATAATATAATTGTATGAGTCACACAATTGTACAGGTCACTTAGATCACGACCAATATACGAGACCTATATACTGTCCATTAAGAATAATTAAATTTACTTAATATTATGTTTTTATAAGACCTTTTAATTTTACTGGAAACTGGTTTCAAAAATGTTAAACCTTTTCATTTTTTCCACATTCGCTAAATGTAATTCCTTTATGTCACCATCGTACTGTCGTATTGTCCCCATTATACTGTCGTGTTTCGCTCTTTTCGTTCTGAAAGAACGAAACACGATAATTTGCATAATTTAATGAAAGCCGCTGTAAAATTATCACTGCAAGATAACCTAACGAAATATGGCGATATCTGTCACTTTTGTTTTAATATAAAGATATCAAATAATCAATAGTCAATCAAGCAGTTACGACATATATAACTTGTGACAAAGTACATTTAGGTTTGCCATAGATGCATAACCCCACATCTGTCGGCGATGTAACATCCTTTTCTATTTTGTAACTTTACTGAAGATACTGCATATATTGACTGAATAGCCATTTGATATTTATTGCGACAACGTGTATAGAGCATAACCTGTTCAAAGAACAAGGAAATTGATCATGAATCGTCAAGGTGGTAGACTTGGTTGAACTACTATTTATCATTAATGCCTTTCTTTTAACAATTCATTTAATAATAAATTCAAACAATGTTCATTGGTTTTATTCACTATTTCAAATGTGTAAAAGCAAAATTATTTTGTAAATTTCACATTTTGCTGGGCTTAATGTTTGCTGGGCTTATTTAGTTACTTAATAATTTACCAATGCAAACGATCAATACATTTTGGTGTTATACATGTATCTTAAGATATTAATGACCTAACTTTATTGCATATTCGGTTATAGATAAGTCTACCTTTTCAAATGATGAATTATGTTTGTTTTATTCAACTTAAGATGTCTTAACAAAGAACTGATGTACAAAAATGAAGTGGAAAAGCTAGGAAAACAAGTGATGGATCTTGAAAAACTGACTAAAGATAAAGATAAAGAGATTACTACACTAAAAGAAAACCATTACCAACAGATGGAGGAGGAAATTCAAGAGTAATGATAGCTATTTTCATTATTTTATATGTTTAAGAAAATATAATAATTATTGAAAATGTTTGTATTGTACATGTTGTAGTGGAATAATGTTCCGGTAGAGAAGCATTTTATCATCAGGATATATTAGATTAAATCTTGGTAATTATTAATGTTGTAAATACAAACATCATAAGTTTTTCACGCCATTCGAATTAATGATTATTTAGAACTTCCTCATTTCTGAAAAAGTCCTTCTTATAGCAAAGTTAATGTTCAGAAATATATCCATAACTCATAAACCACAGGGTAAATTTTATTGAAATTTTGCATACAGGTGACCTTAAGACATATAACTGTCCAATGTTGTCAAATTTACTGTTCCTTGTAGTGCAAATTACCCATGGTCTACTTTACCTAACTTTTGCCTTTTCAGACATGAATATGAACGCAAGGTACTTGATAAAAAATATTTCAAAGCAAAGAGAACAGATTCGAGAACTGAGGGAGGAATATGATACGCACTTGACAAGGTTAAATATTGTCAATGTTGATACACTCATGAAAAAATATAATATTTTAATTATATTAAGTCTTTAAATATGATTTGTGGAAAAACTTGCTTGCTTACTCATACTTGTTAAAAAGTTACGATAATATAATTGTATGAGTCACACAATTGTACAGGTCACTTAGATCACGACCAATATACGAGACCTATATACTGTCCATTAAGAATAATTAAATTTACTTAATATTATGTTTTTATAAGACCTTTTAATTTTACTGGAAACTGGTTTCAAAAATGTTAAACCTTTTCATTTTTTCCACATTCGCTAAATGTAATTCCTTTATGTCACCATCGTACTGTCGTATTGTCCCCATTATACTGTCGTGTTTCGCTCTTTTCGTTCTGAAAGAACGAAACACGATAATTTGCATAATTTAATGAAAGCCGCTGTAAAATTATCACTGCAAGATAACCTAACGAAATATGGCGATATCTGTCACTTTTGTTTTAATATAAAGATATCAAATAATCAATAGTCAATCAAGCAGTTACGACATATATAACTTGTGACAAAGTACATTTAGGTTTGCCATAGATGCATAACCCCACATCTGTCGGCGATGTAACATCCTTTTCTATTTTGTAACTTTACTGAAGATACTGCATATATTGACTGAATAGCCATTTGATATTTATTGCGACAAAGTGTATAGAGCATCACCTGTTCAAAGAACAAGGAAATTGATCATGAATCGTCAAGGTGGTAGACTTGGTTGAACTACTATTTATCATTAATGCCTTTCTTTTAACAATTCATTTAATAATAAATTCAAACAATGTTCATTGGTTTTATTCACTATTTCAAATGTGTAAAAGCAAAATTATTTTGTAAATTTCACATTTTGCTGGGCTTAATGCTTGCTGGGCTTATTTAGTAACTTAATAATTTACCAATGCAAACGATCAATACATTTTGGTGTTATACATGTATCTTAAGATATTAATGACCTAACTTTATTGCATATTCGGTTATAGATAAGTCTACCTTTTCAAATGATGAATTATGTTTGTTTTATTCAACTTAAGATGTCTTAACAAAGAACTGATGTACAAAAATGAAGTGGAAAAGCTAGGAAAACAAGTGATGGATCTTGAAAAACTGACTAAAGATAAAGATAAAGAGATTACTACACTAAAAGAAATCCATTACCAACAGATGGAGGAGGAAATTCAAGAGTAATGATAGCTATTTTCATTATTTTATATGTTTAAGAATATAAAATAATTATTGAAAATGTTTGTATTGTACATGTTGTAGTGGAATAATGTTCCGGTAGAGAAGCATTTTATCATCAGGATATATTAGATTAAATCTTGGTAATTATTAATGTTGTAAATACAAACATCATAAGTTTTTCACGCCATTCGAATTAATGATTATTTAGAACTTCCTCATTTCTGAAAAAGTCCTTCTTATAGCAAAGTTAATGTTCAGAAATATATCCATAACTCATAAACCACAGGGTAAATTTTATTGAAATTTTGCTACAGGTGCTTAAGACATATAAACTGTCCAATGTTGTCAAATTTACTGTTCCTTAGTGCAAATTACCCATGGTCTACTTTACCTAACTTTTGCCTATCAGACAATGACGCAAGGTACTTGATAAAAATATTTCAAAGAGAAAATTCGAGAACTGAGGGAGGAAAATGATACGCACTTGACCTTGTCAATGTTGATACACTCATGAAAAAATATAATATTTTAATTATATTAAGTCTTTAAATATGATTTGTGGAAAAAACTTGCTTGCTTACTCATACTTGTTAAAAAAGTTACGATAATATAATTGTATGAGTCACACAATTGTACAGGTCACTTAGATCACGACCAATATACGAGACCTATATACTGTCCATTAAGAATAATAAAATTTACTTAATATTATGTTTTTATAAGACCTTTTAATTTTACTGGAAACTGGTTTCAAAAATGTTAAACCTTTTCATTTTTTCCACATTCGCTAAATGTAATTCCTTTATGTCACCATCGTACTGTCGTATTGTCCCCATTATACTGTCGTGTTTCGCTCTTTTCGTTCTGAAAGAACGAAACACGATAGTTTGCATAATTTAATGAAAGCCGCTGTAAAATTATCACTGCAAGATAACCTAATGAAATATGACGATATCTGTCACTTTTGTTTTAATATAAAGATATCAAATAATCAATGGTCAATCAAGCAGTTACGGCATATATAACTTGTACACATTTGAAAAATTGAAAATCTAATTTACATCCGCCTTAATTATTTGGGTTAAGAAAACTATACGGTAAAATACTATGAACCCTGTATCGTATCATTCTGAAGAAGAAGACGCCACCCAAGTGAAACTCTGTCGGAGATTTATGTTGCAATTAAAACTACATAAAATATCGAATCTTTGGAATATTTATTAATCAATTGTTTTTTATGTTTGTTATTGTTGTTTCAAATCTTCCAATAATTGCGTTTAAACAAAGTCGAATGAGAAAGTGATAACCAATTCAACATTCTTCCGAAAACATGCATTTACACACTTTACATAATAGTAAAATATATACAAAATAATTATTAAAATTTTAACAATCAAGTATCTGAATATGAGCAATTTACCTTTTTCACAGTTACAAGAGGGAGTTACAAACCAAAACAAGTAGAATTACCCGTCTTGAAGAACATCTTATAATATTCAACAGGATTGTAAAAAAAACAAAAGATAGGGAAGAGAGGTAACATTTTTATAAAAATTTGTATATGTCTTCTATGTAACAGACATGTTATATGTTTTAGAGTAGGATAGATACTTATACAACAATAATATAGGTGAGGCTCTTTATTAGAATGCCTTTAGTAAGGATTTAGAGGAAATTAAAACTTACAGTTTCCTTCGTTGTTTCGTGATGGAAAGCACATCGTTCTGTCACGCTTCATCATCATACTGTCGCCTACGGTCAACGTTCTCCTTTATGTTTATATTGTATTATGCAAAGGCTTAACAGCCCAGAGATAGTACGATAGTGACAATACGACAGTACTGTTATGATAATACGATGGTGACAGGGCGACGGTGACATTACGACAATTAGTACGACAGAACGATGGTAACCGCACGGCAATACAATGTACTATCACGTCGTATAGTCGTGTTTCGCCACTGTACTTTCGTAATATCACGATCGTATTATTTTGAACACTGTATCGTTTTAATACAAAGAAGAAGACGCATACCCAGTGAAACTCCGTTGGAGTTTCATATTGCACCAATGCTACAAAATATTCTACAAAAAATATTTATTTATTACTTGAACTTAACGTTTTCCATTGTTGTTCCACATTTTCCAATAACAGCTTTTAAACATTTTTCGTTCCGATGAGAGACCTATTGCCACTTTTTATCTTTTCGATATTGTGCATTTTCTTATTTTAACATAATAATAAAATAAATACGCAATATATAAACTAAATTTACAGTAAAGTATCTGTAATGAGAGATATTTATCGTTTTTACAGTTACGAAAGTGAGTTACAAAAATATGCAAGTGCAATAACACAGCTTGAAGAACGTCTGAAAAATATTCAACAGGATATCTGTAAAAAGGAAAAAGATAGGGAACAGAGGTAAGATTTTTTTACTAAATTTTGCTTTAATCTATTTGTTTTATATCCATATTTTTGGTCTAGGTAGCAAGTGAAAGGTAAATCCTAAGCGTCAATCTTTCTTGCAATTACAAGAGAGAGTCATAAAACAGATTTAATCGAATGTCACAAATACAAGAGCAAATACAAATTATTGAAAAGACCAATATAATAGGAAAAGGACCAGGGAAAGAGTAAAGAAAATACTGTTTTATTATTTACTTTCTGATGTGTATGTCTTCTCCGAAATGTAAAATTAATATAACATACATTTATTACACTAGAGGTTAGGAAAGATATTTATACAACAAAAATATTTTTATGTTCTTTATTAGAATGCATTTAGTAACGATTTAGCGGAAATCAAAATTTACAGTCTGCTGTGGTGTTTCGTTTGGGCCAGCGCATCGTTCAGACCCGCTGCATCATCGTACTTTCGCCTACTGTCAACATTGTCCTTCATGTTAATATTTTATAATGCACACGTTTTACATGCCGAAAATAGTATGTAACTGACAAAACGACAGTAGATAGTGACAATACGATAGTGATAGTACAATTGTGACAGTACTACAGACAGTCCGACAGTACGAATGTTACAGTACGACAATACCATGGACTATCATCGTCGTAATGTCATAGCTTGTGTCTGAACTTTCGTAATGTCACCAATGTACCGTCCTTTTGTCACCATTGTTCTGTCGTGTTACGCGCTCTTCATTCAGAGAGAAGAGAACACGACAGTTTGCTTTATTTAATGAAAGCCGCTGTAAAATTTTCATTTTAAGAAATGTTAGTTTGCGAAATATAACGAAATCCGTCTATTTTGTTATATACAGATATCAAATGAAACTCGATTCTTTAAAGCACAAAATCGATAATCTAACGAAAAAACTGGAGAATACTAAACTAGAAAAAGAAGACCTCCTTACAAGGTAACTAGCTTTTATAATAGCAATATTATACACTTCATTCAAGACAGATTTTTAGAAGAAAAGAAAACAGTATTGTTAGATAATATTTCACATTGTGTAGATTTGTTCAAAGTTTTATTTCCTCAAACTGTAGAAAAATACATTTATTTATATAATTTCTATATTTCCAGTGAAATTCAAAGTCTTACAAATGAAACGAACGACATGGAAAAAATAAGATAGAATTCTAATTTCAAAAATTAGGTTTTTATCAGTTGTATATCAAGCATTAATTGCATGTATGACATGCGTATACAAATTTGGAAAAAATGCAGTTCTAATTTACATCTGCCTTAATTATTCAGGTAAAATATCTATGAGATGAATTATTCTGAACACTGTATCGTTTTATACACAGAGAAAAAGACGCCAATCCAGTGAAACTCCGTCTGGGTCCATGACGCAGTCAATACTACCAGAAATACAGAGCCTATGAAATATTTATTTATTACTGATCATTGGTGTTTCGAATTACCAATAATTTCTCTTAAACATACTTTCGTTCGGGTGAGAAACCTACTGCCAATACAACCTTCTTTTTGATAATATACATTTACTCCATTCAACATAACAGTAAAATAGTAAAATAGATGCGCAATATATATTACCATATTACAGTCAAGTATCTAAAAAAGAAATATTATCTTCTTTACAGTTACAGAGGGGACTTAAGAAACAAACAAGGTGAAATAACACAGCTTGAAGAACGTCTGAAAAGTATACAACAAGATAACTGTAAAAAAGATAAAGATAGGGAAAACATGTAATTTTTTTTAGTAAATTTTGTTTTGCTATATTTGTTTTATTTGCATATGTTCGGTCAAGGTTGGAAGTGAAACGTAAGTCTGAAGCGTTAATTTTTATTGCAGTTACAAAAATGAATAACAAAACAAATTATAGAATGTCACAAATACAAGAGCAAATAAAAAATTATTGAAAATACCAACATGAAAGGAAAAGGGAGCGGGAAAACAGTAAAGCACATAATGTTTTATTGTCTATTTTCTGATGAATTTGTCTTCTCAAAAATGTATTATATAGTTTATGATAAATATTTATACAACAATAATATTTGTTTTGCTCTTTATTAGAATGCCTTTAGTAACAATTTAGCGGATATCAAAAAATACTGTTCGCTGCGATGTTCGTTAGGGTCATCGCATCGTTCTGTCACGCTTCATCATTGTACTGACCTCTACTGTCAACGTTTTCCTTCATGTTAATATTTTATAAGCACATGCTCAACAGACCGGGAATAGTGCGATAGTGTCAAAACGACAGAACAATAATGATTATACGATGGTGACCGTACGTTGATCACAGTACGACAGAGAGCCCTACAGTACGATGGAAACAGTACGAAAGTACACTAGACTATCATCATCGTAATGTAGAGCTTCGCCACATTACTTTTGTTATGTCACTATCGTATTGCCGTAATGTCACCATTAAATTGTCGTGTTTTGCGCTTTTTTCTTAGAGCTAGGAGCACAATAGTTTGCATAATTTAATGATAGCCGCTGTACATTTATCGCTTTAAGGTAACTAAACGAAATATAAAGACATCCGTCCATTTTGTTTTTTACAGATATAAAATGACACTTAAAATTGATTCTCTAAAGAACGAATTGGAAAGGACTAAACAAGAAAAAATCGATAGGCTTACAAGGTAACTTTTTTATTATAATAAAATATTATGTTGTTAATCGATAACAGATACTTAGAAGAAAAGAGTAGATAATTGTCATTTCCGAATAACTTTTTATCGATTTAAATCAGGTATTTATCGCACATGATACTTGTTAAAATTTTAAGAATTGAAATTCTAATGTAAACCCGCCTGAAGAATTAAGCTAAAATATGAAGTAAATTGATTTGAACACTGTATCGTTTTATACAGAGAAGAAGACGCCAACCCAGTAAAACTCCTTTGGGGTTGTATATTCAAGTCAATACTACAAGACATACAGTGTTTATGAAATATTAATTATATTCATTACTTGATCTTAACGTTTGTCATTGCTGTTTTAATTTATCCAATTATTTCTTTTTAACATATTTTCGTTGGGAAGAGAAGCTCACTGCCAATACATTCTTTTCTTGGATATTATAATTTACTCATTTCAACATAATAGTAAACATATACGCAATTAAAATAACCAGATTTACAGTCAAGTATGTAATACACTTAACAAATCTTATAAGTGTGCATGTATAAATGATTTCATAAGTGTATCAATATTCGCCCGATCATGCTGAAATTTTCAATACATACATAAATTATACATGTTATCATTTTTATTAAGTATTTTTTATTCAAGATACAAATTTAAGATTTAATTCCAAAAAATGTGAATGCTTGTCGAAAGTAGATGTTGCAAAATGATGTCCTTATACTATGTGTGCCCAACCTGACTGTGTATTATAGCCCGGCAGCGTCGTCACATCAATCTTACATACAGTTGTAGATAATTTTGGGGTTGGTGAGGAAGGTTACCAAAGAAGTTGCTCTGTACTTAATGATTAGTCTTCTTATAAATTAGGTAGTTTTGTGTACATCATGCCAGGCGAAACCTACAAATGATACATACATTGAAGTAATTACTAAATAAAAATATGCTTTTTATGTTCGTTTTTGATAGAAACTGAAGTTAAACGATTTTCGGCTTTTACAATGCAAAGGAATAAAAATAATCATTTAAACAAATTAATGTTGTTACCAACCTCTGTTTGGTGTACACCAGCGTTGACCAATCCTATGGCTATGTCACGCTGTTGTATAGATAATTTACCCATGTGGTGTTTTTCTGATATGTCTATCTCTATCGTATCCGAGAATATCATGTGCAATCTTATTTCACCCATTCTCACAATTTTTTCGTGCATTGTGTGAATTTCGTTCGTTCATGGTTGAACGCACCTCATAATTAAAATTGACATGCTTGAGCACATGAAATGTGTGGAAATGCAGCCAATAGTCAGGACACAAAATTTTGTAAAAATATATTGATAAACGAAAAAGTTATAAGGACATAAAAGGTGCACACGTATATGATTTGTTAAGTGTATAAGAAATCTTTATCTTCTTTACAGTTATAAAAAGGAGCTACAAAGGAAAGAAAGTGTCATAACAAAGCTTGAACAATGTCTGGAAAGTATTCAACAGGATAACTGTAAAACGAAAAAAGATATTGAAGAGAGGTAACTTTTTTTTTCTCAATTATCTTTCGGATCTATTTATTCAATTTGCATAGTTTCGGTCAAGCAAATAAAAATTATTGAAAAAGACCAACATGAAAATGAGGAGAGCTGGGTAACGGTAAAGAATATTAGGTTTTAATTTTCATTTTCTTGTGATTATACTTTCTTTAAAATATTTAATACATGATATTTTTTATATTTGAGGGTATGATTTAAACTATACAACAATAATATACATGTAGGTTATAATCTTTATAAGAATGTCTTTAGTAATGATTAAGAGGGAATCAAAATTTACTGTTTCCTGTGGTATTTCGTTAGGGTCAGCACATCGTTCTGTCACAGTCAACAGTACTAGGTATTATAATAGCAATGTTATGTATTTCATCAATAACAGATACTTAGAAGAAAAGGAAAGAGTATCATTAGATAATGTATCACATTGTATAGATGTTATCATAGTTTGTTTATTTAAACTTTGAAAATAGCATTTTTATCTATATTTCCAGTGAAATTCAAAGGCTTACAAATAAAAGGAAAGACATGGAAAATTATTTGGAATGTCATCGCTAAATTAAACATTAAAAGATTGTCAATCAAGCATTAATTGCATATATAACTTGTTAAAATTTGAAGAATTGAAATTCTAATTTACACCCGCTAAGAAACATATGAGGTTAATTATTTTGAACACTGTATCGATTCATACAGAGAAGAAGTTGCCAATCAAATATATCTCCATTGGGGTTTCATGTTGATGTAAATGTTACATCAAATACCGAGCCATATTTTAGTTCGAATGAGAACCTCAGTGCCAATATAACCTTCTTTTCGATATTATGTATTTTCTCATTTCAACATAATAGTAAAATATATAAACAATATATAAACTATATTTATGTATCTGAATTAAGTTATTTATCTTTTTACAGTTACAAAAGGGAGTTGCAAAGCAAAGCAAATGAAATCACACAGCTTGAAGAACGTCTGAAAAGTGTTCAACAGGATAACTGTAAAAAGGAAAAAGACATGGAAGAGAGGTTAGACTTTACAAAATGTTGTATTTGATATTTTTGATTTATTTGTATATCTTCGGTCGAGGTACCAAGTAAAACGTAAGTCTTAAGCATTATTCTTTATTGCAGTTACAAGAGTTAAAAAACAAATTAAATCAAGTATCAAACTTTTAAGAGAGTATGCAAATTATTGATAAAGACCAACATTAAAGGGAAAGGAGCGGGGAAATAGTAATGGAAATAATTATTTTATTAATTGTGTAATTCCTGATGAATTTGTCTTCAAAATGTAATTATTATGTGATTGTTAGAAAACGACAGTACTGTAAAATTATGACCGAAGTATGACGATATACGTCTACTTTGTTTTATAAAGATATTAAATGGCACTTGATTCTTTAGAGCTCAGAATCGATTCCATATTAAACGAACTGGAACTGTCATAATAACAATATTATGTACTTCATTTAGAACAGATATATAGAAGAACAGTATCATTAGATAACATATATCAATGTGTAGATGTTTTCTTATTTAACTTACTCAAACTGCGAAAATAACATTAAATTATATCTTTCCAATAAAATTCAAAGGCTAACAAATGAAAGAAACGATTTCGAAAATTAGCTGGAATTGTCATTGCTAAATTAGATTTGTATCGATTGTCAATCAAGCATTAACTGTATATATACTTTATTAAAATTTGAAGAATTGAAATTCTAATTTTCACCCGCCTTAAGTTTCGAGATAAGAAATCTATGAGGTAAATTAGTTTGAACACTGTATTTTTTCATACAGAGAAGAAAACGCCATCCAAGTGAAACTTCATTGGAGTTAAATGTTCAAGTCAATGCTACAAGAAATACCGAGTCTTTGAAATATTTATTCCATACTTGAATTAACGTTTTTTTTTATCGGTGTTTCAAATTTTCTACTAATTCTTTAAAACATATTTTCGAAAGGATAAAAAAACTCATCCATCGCCAATATAACCTTCGTTTTGATATTATGCTTTTCCTCATTATAACATAATAGTAAAATGTATACGCAAAATATTAACTAAATTTACAGTTACAGAACGGCGTTACAAAACAAAACAAGTGAAAAAAGAAAACTTGAAGAAGAGGAAAACGATAGGGAAGATAACTAAAAAATTTACTTTTATAGTTTTTGATCTTTAAGTTTTATTTACATATTGTAAGTCATGATACAAAATAAATGTAAGTCGTAAGCGTAAAATCAAATATCACAAATACAAGAGCACATGCAAATTATTAAAAAAGACCGAAATGAAAAGGAAACGGAGCGAGGAAAAAGTAAAAAAAAAAAATTATTGTTTATTTTCTGATCAATATTTCTTTCCCAAAATGCAAATGTAACAGACATGTATATTTGAGATAAGGATAAATACTCGTACTTATGCAACAATAAAATACATTTAGCGAAGTATCAGTTTCCTGTAGCGTTTCGTTAAGGTAAGCCAATCGTTCTGTCACGCTTCATCTACAGTCAACAGGTTCCTTCCTGGTAATATTTTATTATGCACATGCTTAACATGGCGGAGATTTTACGATTGTGACAAAACGACAGTACGATGATGCAAATATGATGGTGACAGTACGAGTGTGGCTGTACGACAAACAGCACGACAGTACGATGGTACTTAACGAAAATACAATAAATTATTATCATCGTATTTCATTTCGTGATTCGTAACAGTGCTTTCGTAATATCACCATCGTACTGTCGTATTGTCCACATTGAACTGTCATGTTTCGTGCTTTTGGTTCCAAGTGACCAGAACACAATAGTTTGCATTATTTAATGAAAGTTGCTGTAAAATTATCACTGTAATATAACTTACTGAAATATGACGCTATCTGTCCATTTTGTTTTATACAGATATAAAAAGACACTTGATTCTCTTAGGAACGAACTGGAAAGTACAAAACAAGAAAAAGACGATTTCCTTTTAAGGTGACTAGCTTTTCTAATAACGATTTTATGTACTTCATCGAAAACAGATACTTAGAAGAAAACGAAACAGTATCATTATATAACATAACACATTGTGCATATGTTTTCATATTTTGTTTACTCCAACTGTGATAATTAAAATCAAATATATATTTCAAGTGACATTCAAAGTTTTACAAATAAAAGGAACGACATGGAAAAATAGTTGGTAATGTCATTGCTAAATTATATTTCAATCGGTTGTCAATCAAGCAATAACTGTATTTATAATTTGTTAAATTTTGAAGAATTGAAATTCTACTTTTCACCCGCCTTAAGTACGCAGGTAAGAAATCTATGCCGTAAATTATTTTGAACACTGTCATTCCATACAGAGAAGAAAACGCAAACCAAGTGAAACTCTTATAATGTTCCAGTCAAAGCTGCAAGAAATACCGAGTCTTTGAAATTACTTGAACTTAACGGTTTTTGTTTTCATTTGTGTTTCAAATTTTCCACTTATTTCTTAAAAACAGATTTTCGTTAGGTTGAGATCCGATATTTATATCGAATTTTGGATATTATGCATAATCTCATATCAACATTATAGTAAAATATATACGCAATGTGTAAACTATATTTACACAAAAATATCTTAAATTAAAGATATTTGTCGTTTTAACAGTTACAAAATGGAGATACAAAACAAAACAAGTGAAATTACACAGCTTGAAGAAAAGGAAAACGATAGGGAAGAGAGGTAAGATTTTTTATAATCATTGCTTTTGATCTTGATGTTTTATTTACATATCATAAGTCAAGCTACGAAGTAAAATGTAAGTCTTAACGTTAATTGTTGTTGCAGTTACAAGAGCGAGTTACAAAACAAATTAAATCAAATATCACAAATAAAGAGCACATGGAAAATATTGAAAAAGACCAACATGAAAAGGAAACGGAGCGATGAAAAGTGAAAGAAACAATAATGTTTAACTGTTTATTTTCTGATGAATATGTCTTCTCCAAAATGTAAAATTTAATGTAACAGACATGTTTTATGTTTGAGGTAGGATAGATACTTATACAACAATAATATACATTTAGCGGAGTTACAGATACCTGCGGAGTTTCGTTAGGTAAGCGCATCGTTCTGTCGTACGTCATCATCGTACTGTCGCCTACAGTCAACAATTTCATTCATGTTAATATTTAATTATGCACATGCTTAACAGGCTGGAGATTGTAAATTACTAATAAAACGACAGTTCGATGGTGACAATACGATGGTGACAGTACGACTGTGACTGTACGATGGTGACAGTACGACAAACAGCTTGACAGTACTATTGGTAACTTTAGGAAAGTACAATAGCTTTTTATCCTCGTAATGTCGTGAGTCGCCAAAGGTAACATCTTTATGTCAACATCGTACTTTCGTATTGTCCCTATTGTACTGTCGTGTTTCGCTCATATTCGTTCTGAAAGAACGGAACAGCGTAGTTTTCATAATTTAATGATAGCTGCTATTAAATGATCACTGTAAATTAACCTAACGAAATATTACGATATCCGTCCATTTTGTTTTATACAGATATCAAATGACACTGATTCGTTAGAGCTAATAATCGATTCTCTAAGGAACGAATTTGAAAGGACTGTTTGTTTGTTTGTTTCATTTTACGCCTTTCCCCAACAGTATTTCAGTCATATAGGCGGGTAGTTTCCTAATTATCGTTTCCTGGAGAGTTACACCAGTACTAGACCACCTTCCTCCACGCTGAACTACCAAAGCATCTCCTGGGGATCGAACCCACGCCAGAGAGGTAACTGGATTAGAAGTCATTGACTCTAACCCCTCGACCACGGAGGCGGTTTTGAAAAGGACTAAGTTTTTTTGTTTGGTTGGAAAGGACTTATCAAGAAAAATAACGATATCCTTAGAAGGTAACTTGCTATAATAATAGCAATGGTATGTACTTCATCGATAACTGATACTGAGAAGAAAAGAAAAGAGTGTCTTTAGATAATGTATCACATTGTATAGTTGCTTTCTTAGTTTGTTTATCTAAACTGTAAAATTTACATTATATTCTATTTTTCCAGTGAAAGCAAAGGCTAACATATGAAAGGAACGACATGTAAAATTATTTGGATTGTCATAGCTAAATTAAACATTAAAAGATTGTCAATCAAGCATTAAGTGCATATATAACTTGTTAAAATTTGAAGAATTGAAATTCTAATTTACACCGGCTAAGAAACATATGAGGTTAATTATTTTGAACACTGTATCGTTTCATACAGAGATGAAGTCGCAAATCAAACGAATCTTTGTTGGGATTTTATGTTGCTGTAAATGCTACATGAAATACCGAGCCATATTTTTGTTCGAATGAGAAACTCGGTGCCAATATAACCTTCTTTTCGATATTGTGCATTTTCTCATTTGAACATAATAGTAAAATATATACCCAATATATAAACTATATTTAAGTATCTAACATTAAGATATTTATCTCTTTTACAGTTACAAAAGGAAGTTGCAAAGCAAAACAAGTAAAATCACACAGCTTGAAAAACGTCTGAAAAATGTTCAACAGGATAACTGTAAAAAGGAAAAAGACATTGAACAGAGGTAAGACTTTACAAAATGTTATTTTTGATATTTTTGATCTATACACATATTTTCGGTCGAGGTACCAAGTAAAACGTAAGTCGTAGGCATTAATCTTTATTGTAGCTACAAGAGGGGGTTACAAAACAAATTTGATCAAATATCAAGCTATCAAGAGATTATGCAAATTATTGATAAAGACCAACATTAAAAGGAAAAGGAGCGGGGAAATAATAATGAAAACAATGTTTTATTGTGCATGTCCTGATGAATTTGTTATTTTCAAAATGTAAATATTATAGACATATATTATATTTGAGGGCAGGGTAGATATTTATACAACAATGATATTTTATGCTTTTATAAGAATGCCTTTAGTAATAATTTAGGGGAAATTAAAGTTTACAGTCACCTGCGGTGTTTCGTTAGGGTCAGCGTTCTGTCGTGCTTCATCATCGAATTGTCGCCAAACGTCAGTGTTTTCGTTTACTATGCACATGCTTAACAGGTCGGAGATTGTGCGATTGTTAGAAAACGACAGCACTATTGTGACAATATGATGGTGACCATGCGATGGTGACAGTACGAAAAACAACATGACAGTACGATGATAACAGTACGATATACAATGGACTATCATAATCGTTATGTCGTGCTTGGCCACGATTGTATTCTCCACAACGTACTGTCGTGTTTCGCGCTTTTCGTTCTAAGAGAATGAAACACGATAGTTTGCATAAAATGTAATGAAATCCGCTGTAAAATTATTACTGTAAGATAAATCAACGAAATATGACGATATCCGTCCACATTGTTTTATACATATGTCACGGTTCAAAACTGTTTACTATTTAGGGTAAAAAATCTGTAAGCGGCCGGATAGCTCAGTCGGTAAAGCCGCGGTACGGTATTCCAAGGGTCCCGGGTTCAAGTCCCGGTCAGGCTGCACATTTTTCTCACCCTGTAACATTTGGCGCCCAACGGGGGACCGTAACTAATATAGCTCAAAGTTTAATTTACATTGCTCTGTAACTCTGTAAAATTCAAAAACAAATTTCAATATAGCAGGGAAGTATGTCACGGTTCAAAACTGTTCACTATTTAAAAAAAAAAATGTGTAAGCGGCCGGATAGCTCAGTCGGTAAAGCCGCGGTACGGTATTCCAAGGGTCCCGGGTTCAAGTCCCGGTCAGGCTGCACATTTTTCTCACCCTGTAACACATATATTAAATGGCACTTGATTCTTTAGATATCAAAATCGATTCCCTGTGGAACGAACTGGAACTTTAATAATAACAATATTATGTACTTCAACAGATATATAGAAGAACTGTATCAATAGATAACATATAGCATTGCATAGGTTTTTTCTTATTCAACTTACTTAAACTGTGAAAATAACATTATCCTTCCAGTGAAATACTAAGGCTAACAATTGAAAAGAACGACATGAAATGTTGGAAATGTCATTGGTTAATTAGACTGTTATCGATTGTCAATCAAGCATTAAGTGCAAATATAAATTGTTAAGATTTGAATAATTGTAATTTTATTTTACATCCACCATAACTATTCAGGTAGAAGATATATAAGGTAAATTATTTTGAACACTGTATCATTTCATACAGAGAAGCAGACGCCAATGCAGTGAAACTTTTATGGGGTTTAATGTTGCAGTCAATGCTACAAAAAATAGAGTCTATGAAATATTTGTTCATTACTTGATCTCAAGTTGTCATTGTTGTTACAAATTTTCAAATCACTTCTTCACATATTTTCGTACGGATGAGAAACTCACTGCCAATACAACCTTCTTTTTGATATTAAGCATTTAAAATAAAATAAAGTAAAATATAATTATACGCAATATTTTTTTGAATTCAGAGCATGAGAAGTGTTAAAAGAGGGAATTACAAAACAAAACAAATGGAATCACATAGCTCAAAGAACGTCTTTCTTGCCATCAGTTATTCGTGATTGGAACAACTTGCCTGTTATAATACGAAACAGCCCTACAATATCTTCATTTAAAACTTTCTTAAACAAGGACAGAAAATATACACCAACATACTTTTATACAGGTAGTCGTAAACTGCAGGTCCTTCACACTTGGCTTCGAACGAACTGCAGCGCATTAAATCACCACCTGTTTTTGAAAAACATTTCTCTTACCCCTTTGTGTAATTGTGGGCAAATCGAAACTACCCAACATTTCTTTTTCGAGTGCTGTGCATACGATGCCGTCCGCAGAACACTCCTCCTTAACTTGCAAGACTTCAGCATAAACCTTCATAAACTTCTCTATGGTGACCATCTCTTACATACCAGGACAACGTTATTATATTTACAAATGTACAAAATTATATAGAAAAAACGAAAAGATTTACTTAGATCCATTCTAATTGAGACTATAATCCTCTCTCACCCTTTTTCTTCTCTTTTCCACTATTTTGTTTTCTTCTTTTATACATATTCTTACATTTTAGACATCTACTTGTAGTTAATCTATTCTATAAAAGTTTATATATAAATATACATTTTTATGTGTGTATAATTAATACTTATTCCCTTGTCTAGTATATACTAATTATAAACTTATTTAAGACAAACCATATAGTTCGCCAAAGGAGAAGAATTCTATAAGACTTGTCTTTCATTCTCATCCTTTTCCATTGTGTAAAATGTTTTGTTTGTTATATATTTGTATGTATGTACATTATATATACTTTCGGGAATAAATATGTTTAAACTAAAGAACGTCTGAAAAATTTCAAACATGATAACTGTGATATGGAAAAAGATAGGGAGAATAGAAAAGATTTTAATTAAATTTTGTTTTCATATATTTATTTTTTTGCAAATTATCGGTCAATGTGCAAAGTTAAATGTTGATAAGTCTTAAGCTTAAATCTTCATTGCAGTTACACGAGGAGGTTACGGAACCAATTTAATCAAATATCAAAAATGCAAGAACAAATGAAAATTGTTGAAAAAGACCACTATGAAAAGGAAAGTGAGTGGAGAAAAAGGTTAGAAAATAATGCTTTATTTCTTTTCTACCCAAAGAATATGTTTACTTAAAAAACAATTCAAAACAGATGTAAATATTTTTTAGTGTACTAGCATAGATATAGTTTTATACAAAAAGCATATATTAAGTTAAGCTCTTTAAGAGAATGCCATAGGTAGCGATTTATCAGAAATAAAACAATGTGTTCCATTAGGGTCAGCACATATTTCTGTCTCACTTATCCATCGTACAGTCGCATACTGTCAACGTGCTCCTTCATGTTAAAATTATATCATGCACATACCAAACGGGCCGTAGAAAGTATGATTGAGGCAATGCAACAGTACGGTGGTAACTGTACAATGGTGACAGTAGAACTGACAGCACGACAGTACGATGGTGACAGTACGACAGGACGAATGTGACAGTACATCAGTACGAATGACTATCATCATCGAAATATCGTGCTTCGCCACCGTACTTTCCAAATGTCACCAGCGTAATGTCGTACGCTTTTATTTCTCCGAGAACAGAAACACGATTGTTTCCTTAACTTAATGAAAGTCGCTGTAAAATTATCAGTTGTCTGTAAGATAAAATACATTTTTCTTACTATTGCTTGATGCATTAATTTTCATTAGCTTAACAGAAATAATGTCTAAATAATAAGGAAATATGACGATATCCGTCCATTTTGTTTTATACAGATATAAAATGAGACTTGGTGCTACGGGGCGTGGACGGTAGTTTGCACTTGACAGTACCGTCCATGAACAGGCTCAATAAAACCGAGCCTGCAACATTTTTAATTTTGTCGCGTTGGGCTTTCTTTAGGGATTCTTTTTTCACTCTATTTGATGATTTAGAGCTCAAAAATGATTCTCTAAAGAACGAACTTGAAGAAGACAAAAACGATATCCTTCAAAGGTAATAAGCAAGTCTAATAACAATATTATGTGCTTCATTGAGAACAGATATTAAGAAGAATAAGGGATGTATAAACAAAGTACTTAATGCAAAATATCATTCTGACAAAAGTTAATATCTTCGTGTGCTTAAATGAAGTTCTAATCCTTGGCAACTCTTTCACCTTCTTGCCGATTTGATTTTCCAATAAAGCTGTTTTAAGTAAACCAATCAAATTAACCGTTAAACAGAATCAGTGGAAAAATGACATCATTACTCATTTAAGAGAATTCATTAATATTGTTTTACAAAAGCGCATAATTTAGTAAATATTCTCTTCGAAACACAGGATCTAATTACTTTTTGCTATTTAAGCGTTGATTCGCGGTTTGTTATCTTAAAGAACAAGGATGTCGCAATTTTTCTTTCCCCGTAACACCAATTAACGTGCCAACAGTTAAAATAGAAATTGATAAAATGCCAAGATTGCGAAAGCGGTTGCAGATTGGTTTAATGGAAAGCTGTTAACCGTTGGCCGTAAGATCCTAACTTTGCAACAGTACTTAAAAGCTGCTTATAGACAGAACGTAAACGTTTATAAGTAAATGTCACAAGTTTTTGAGTTTTTAAGAACAGTGAAAAACTTTACGTTTATGTTAATTCTATTTTGATGCATTACTATTAGACTCAGCGCATTGCCAGCTAAAATACTGACCGGTGGATATGCAAATATTGCCGATCTTAGCGATGTAAATAGGCCGACCAAACTTTCCGAGAAATATACAGAACTTTACGATAATCAATGGAGAGATGCCTTCACTTACCTTAGTTCGAATGAGAAAAAGGGAGAGGAGGAAATTTGCTCTTTGCTAGTACATGCGTTTTGTGTAAGTATTAAATTGAAATAACTACAAATAAAGGATAGAGGAGAAAATGTTTTAATATGTTTTTTAAACCTCATCATAGACGATTTAAAGTATATAAGCTTTCGATTTCCAGCATTGCATTGCTTGGTGAAGCTCTAGATTTCATTTTCTCATTGTTGAGATATTGACGGATGAGATGATCAAAACAATACCTATGCACGAACATAATGTACTAGTAATATTTAGATAAGTACATATGATAACAATCGGAAATAATTATGATCAAATAGTTTATTTAGGATCAAATACCTGTGGAAAAAATACATATCAATTATAATATGTAAATTTACAGTTCCCAACAACACCATGCATAATTGTGTAGATTTGGAAACTAATAGCTGCCTTTGTCAAAAAAAGCACAAGTTAAAACCGTTTTTGTATGAAATTGGTGCTTGAATTAACATTTAAGTAAAGTTTTACACTGTTCTTAAAAACTCAAAAAAATAACATATACTTATAAATGTTCACATTTTGACTATAAGCAACTTAAACTTGTTTTTGTATGAAATTGTTTTTTATTGGATACAATCGAGTCCTCATAAAATAAGATCACTGATTTAAATTGCCATGTCCCATTACCTTAATAAATGGCTTTATTTGACTAAAATTATTGAAATGTGCTCATTTTTTTATAAGTTTGCTTTATATACTAATATGATTCATGATTTGACAAAAATAGCACTTATTAGAAATCAAAGATGCTGAATTACTTGGATGATAACTTGACCTATAACTGACGTTTTCCGTTGAGGTCAAATATTAGAAATTTGCTTAAATTTTCAATACCTTGTTAATCATTTGGAGATTTGCTCCATACTTGGACAAGAAAACCCATATGACAAACAAATATGTTGAATTATTCTGATATGATTTTGACCTTTAATTGAACTTCACCGTAAAGGTCAAATTAATGGAATGTGGTTATATTGCCTTTTCTTTGTTTATTAATAGATTTGATTCATTCACAGGCAAAACAAAAGTTATCACTTAACTTCTATTATAATTAATTCAAATGTTTAATCATGAATAACCATGATTGGTAATTTCAAAATGAAAATATAAATTTGAATTTTATAATTATTTTTCTTACAAGAAATATGAGAAATATTATATGTTTTCCATGAGTACTCTTTCCTACAATATTCTCCTTTTGAATTGTTTGACTTCAAAAATAAGAAAAAAGTCGAGATTAGCCCCCGTCAATATCTCATTGTGATAATGAATATCTTGTTGTTTCCAATATTTTGCATTTGTTTTCATTTACATTTACAGTCAATATATTCTACATGTAGAAGGAAAGCCGATGCTGACTTAAAGGCATTTATCTATGCTACTGATGAGCTTTTTGAGGTATTCTTATAAATCAGACAAAGCATATATAAGTGGATTTTTTGTTTTGTTTCCAGCTTAACTGCTGGAGGAGACCTCATGTTCCCTTTAGGCAAAACGAACACCTGAGTAGTACCACCGACATTCGTTTGCTACACGGATAGGTTTCTAACATGAAATATTTCGATATAGGAATTTATTTGTCTTATAACGTACTATCTTGTATTTATATGCGACAGTTACCATTTATATTGAGCTTTCATGAACCTATATCGTAAGGAATTAGAATTCTATTAATTTGAATTATCTAATTATTATATAATTTTATTGTTTTATGTGTTTCATAAAAATATATAGAAAGTGGAGTTGTTAAGCATTTGATAGAATAAATATACTTTCAATAATATTACCTTACTAAACACATAATGTCAATGATTTAGAATGTTTTGACTCTAGGCCGACGACCGTGCGAGAGAAATAATCAAGACTGCAAAAATCAGAAGAAACGAAAGACCAAGAATAAAGGTTGAAGTAATCAAACAGGTATATCTAACTCTAGAAATCAGTACTACATTAATCATTGTCTGTATAGCTCTTGAAATCGCATACAAAGATTTGAAATAAAACACATCTTGCCTTCACTAATAAATATAATCGTATTGTTCAACTAGCTATTTTGTCCTCCATATAAATCAATTATAATAATAATTATAAAATAATATAGCTAAGAACGTGATAAAAACATGATAGGAAATGTTACACGTATTCCTAAATATTGAAGGTAGGTATGTATTTTTTAACGTTTGGTAGTATTGATTTGATAAATTGATGAATGTTTAAAGCAATGGTTACATTCTATTTCTAGTTATACACTTCTGACATGCAAGAAAATATCCCTGTCGAAGAACAGAAAGGAATTGAGCCGTTCATTCGTTAAAGCATCGAATTATGCTGGTTGATGACAATTCAAGAGCCACCAGTATATGTCGACACAAATGTGTCACTTACGAACACACCTTTTGAAACAATTTTTTTTAGACCATATACGGTCCAGGGCCAATATGTTGACTTTATAGTGTGGCCTGCATTGTTCCTTCAAGAAGGAGGGAGCTTACTGAGTAAAGGTGTCGCTCAAGGAAAAACATCTCGAACGCCAAAAAACAAGTGGTATGATTATGTCAAAATTCCTCGTAGTCAATCAAACCTCTCATCTCTAACACCTAAGTCCTCTTCTAAGCTAGATACGAAAGACCCTATTAATGAAAGATCTGCAAGAAGAAAATATCAGCCGGAGTCAGATAAAAACGGAAAACATACAGAAACATACGCTGGAAATGCTGCATCCTGTTTGAAACTTAAAAATGGTGAACGTGCTACAGATTATACCAACCCTGATTCAAATGCAACCAGAAAATTAACAGACGCATCCGCTGATTCTGTATTACAAAGAAAGAAGGAGTCTTCTGAGACTAACGCGCCCAAATTCAAACAAACAGGAATGTCCCGTAGAAGGGCTTCATCATTCACGAAAAATATCACGTCAAATACTGTTCAAGAAAAAAACGATTATGTAAGTTGAACAACGCCGTCAAAGATATAAATGATAAGAAGTTATTATGAACCTTGTGGGCAATCCAGCTCATTCTTAACAGATGATGAATCGAACAAAATACGTTTACCGGAATCGAAATCTCACCAACAAAGAAAGTAAACAACAACCGCCTGGACACAATAAATAGATAATTCCTTTTCATTATTACAGGATGCTAATTGAATTGCTAACACAAAAACATTTAATGTATAATTATCACTCGTGTTTGTTCTTCAGTTCTGAAGTAGATTGATTCATCTGAATAATTATTGAAGAAAATATCTTATTCGTAGATACTAAAGCATAAATTTTTCTTCAAGCAATTAATATAGGCATATATATGCATAATTTTAAACATGATTTTGTGAAATTTTAATTAAAAGTTTATAACGCACTACGGTATATATAGTATATCTAATACAATTTGTAATGTTCCATACATCATATTCTCGTTGTTGTTGTTGTTGTTTTTGTTTTCATTGTGTTATTTTTGATGTTGTTGTTGTTTTTGTTGTTTTATCTTCTTCTTTCTTTATAATACCCCTGTCGTGTATTATGAATTTAAAGCAGCTGACCCCCAGAAGAAAACAGAAAAATACCATTTTACAAATATATCTAAATCTCTCTTCAAAAGCATTATAAAGTAATAAGAAATCGAAATGACACTTCAAAATGTTCATATTTTATCATTTTGTCCTGAAAATAAACAGTTTGCTTTTATGTAGGTGGGAATTACCTTCTTTTATCATTCTACGGAATAATTTCAACCGGGTATTTTCTAGTACCACATGATTTTACATGACAACATCGCGACCTGTGGTCCGGAAAGCACGGACTCCGGGAATATATCAAACTTAGAGGGAAACAAATAACTGCTTTTGTTTTGATAGTTTTAGAAATTTTTGGTAAAAAAAATGAATTAAAATGTCAGTAATAATGAATTTACAAATTTACCAATAATTGGTAATCTGATTTCATTTATTCCATTTCACCATTTGGAGGTCAGTGGCTTTAAGATTTTAATGTAACGTTTATCATTTTGTTTTGTATCTTAAGAACTGTTAATAACAGGTGTATCTAGATCAATGTTTTTCTTATTTGCCTATGAAAGGATGCAGATTTTAACAACAGAATGATGTACTGGTGATATTATTTTTATATTAGTCTTATTTGTGATAAATCGAAGACATTGCATGAAATGTAATCCACAATGATGTATTTCTTGTCAAAACCAACAACGAGTAAAACTTGCATCTGAATAAAAACAAAAACAAACCCAATAAATTACAGTGTAGAAATGTTATTTATTTTGAATTCCTGATATCATTCTATTAATGTAACAATGAAGACTACGTATCTTGTTTGGTCTTATTGCGCCGAAACAGAAAATATCATTTTGACTAATCACGCGTATTACAAAAGAAAACTAAGTGACGTAAAATTAAGTTAAGTTACTGAAAACTTAGAGCAGGGTTTAAAAAACCCTCACCTGTAGGGACTAAGAGATGCATAGACTCCAATAATAAGAACCTGTTTAATCGTCTCTTACAATTACGCAATAACGTTCTTTCAAATAAAAAAATACTAAAACATAAGTCTGAATATGATAACTAAACAGGAAACGTTTTAAAGCATTCATTTAATAACAGTTTATTGTTGATCTGCACATGATAAAATGAACATAATTTAACACCATTGTCTTAAGCAAGTTCGATGCAAAAACAAAATAGTTGGTCCAAAAGTTATACTAACATTATCTAGGATCCTTCCCTGTTATTGGCTTAATGGTAACGTAATAAGTAAGTGGGGATCTTAAAAATTCTATGATATTCATGAAGTCAGAAATACAAGTTTTATATATTATTGTAAAATAAATCGCTTAACCTTACACAGGAAACAAACAAAAATGCAAATAAATGAGATAAAAAAGCTAACATATGAACATTCATTTTAAAAGCTTTCTCATCGACGCTTGAGCGGAAGTTACGAACAACCATGACCTTAATTAGATGTTTTAGAAGTAACAAGGTAAGTAAGAAAGACTTACTTTAGATGAAGATTTATATTAATGTTTCCTTGTTCTACAACTTGAACATAAATATTCATTGATACATATTTGTCATTATGATATATGCAAGAAAATTTAAAACGATTTAAAAAGTTTTTTAAATTTTAAACAAACTAAATAGTATAAATAGCATTTAAAATTTGTACCTG